>NC_090726.1:143110810-143120810 GCF_036898095.1 Palaemon carinicauda | reverse complement strand
ATATATATATATATATATAGTATATTTATATATATATATATATATATATATATATATATATATATATATATATATATATATATACAGTATATATATATATATATATATATATATATATATATATTTATATTGTGTGTATGTGTTATTCGTTGTACGTTGCTGATCTTTCAACTTCTGAGTCTTAATACTCATAAAAAAATCAGTGCGTTATTTCGATAATTACAAGTTAGCATGGCATATACTGAATACAGTGCTGATATACTTCAACTCGTGTTTCCAAGGCCGGCATGTGTGGAGTATTGCGTAGAGACGCTGAAAGATGGCTTACTTTTACTATTCAATTTTGTTCTCAATATTTTTTATTTAGACCGTATTTGATTTGGAGGAGTGAATGTGCCATTTTTTATGGAGAAGATAGTGAATATTGCAAGAACAATTGGATAGAAGATCGAAAGTGAAAGCACTGTATTGGTTACAAGTTGATAGAAAGAAGAACATTTCCTTCCATTGGCAACTTAATATGAAGCAGACTTTGTTCCTTCAGTTCCATCCAGCCCTTATCAAGTACGCTGATAACTAAATGACACTTTAGATTCCGACAAAGATCCACCTGTAAAGCCGCTATCGGTAGCACTCGTCGCCCTCTCTATCCCTCTCTCATTGTCTCTAGACTCTGACACGAGGCGCAATTAGGGATTCATATATTTCGAACTAAATTTGATGTGGTGGTACCTCTTTTTTACGTTGATTGTCTTCATGAGTGCACTACTTTTGGTTAATAATATGACAGAAAAAAATATTCGGCTGAATTTTAAAAGGTATAGTACAGAAATGAAAGGTTGCATGAATCATTACCAAGGTTCACTATAAAAAGGACATATCCTATGAACTAGAAAATTCCATCGTGGTCATCTAGTTTTTAAAATTTAACATTTTGCCTTAAGCATTAATTTCGTCATAATCTGTATTATTGAATCTTTCTGATATTAGGTTGTGCTTAGACACAGCGTAGCCCTCATTATTTAAAGAAAGGTGCTAATTTAGGTAAAATATCTAACTCTGATATTGTTGTCGGATCAAAGTAAAGGTGTTATTTCATAAATAGTACTTAATAAAGAAATTAGTTATGCACATTAGGGACTTGGTATATTTCTTTAAAGCTAAAGCATCAAGTTTTGATAGTGTGTTGCCATAAATAGCGTGTTTCGTATTATTCACGCCAGGTGGGATATAGTAGGTGTGTTAGGTAGTGGGTAGACCATGCCACCAGCCACCCGGTGAGATACTATAGCTAGAGAGTTATTGGGTCCTTTGATTGACCAGACGTATTACATATGATCCCTCTTTCTGGTTATAGTCTGGCTTATTCTTTCCACATTCTCCTCTGTCCTCATATACTTGACAACACTGAGATTACCAAACAATTCTCCGCTTAAGGGGTTAATTACTACACTAATGTTCAGTGGCTACTTTCCACTTGGTAAGGGTAGAAGAGGCTCTTCAGCTATGGTAAGCCGCTCTTCTAAGAGAAAATCAAACTATTGTTCTCTAGTCTTGTGTAGTGCCATTGTCTCTATACCATGGTCTTCTACTGCCTTGGGGTAGAGTATACTTGCTTGAGGGTAAACTCGGCCACACTATTCTATGTTATTTCGATTCCTCTTGTTGTTTTTTAAGCTTTTATAGTTTATTTTAATGTTGTTACTATTCTTAAAATATTTTAGGTGTTCATTACTTCTCTTTTAGTTATTTTATTTCCTTGTTTCCTTTCCTCACTGGGCCCTTGGTCTTACAGCATCCAGCTTTTTCAAATACTTTTGTAGCTTAGATAATAATAATAATAATAATAATAATAATAATAATAATAATAATAATAATAACAAGATTGGTCATAGGTAGCATCTTTTTAAGGCAGTCAAACACATTCTTTAGGCGAACTGTAACCACACTGGTCGGTATCATTATGACTTGATTCTCAGGGAGCTAGAAAGCGTTTAGAATTTACTTCATTCATAATGGAAATGGGATTAAGTTGTGCAATCATGGGGTTTAGCCAGCAGAGGTCATATCTTAATAGCTCCCATAAGAAATTTTACTTTTTTTTTTCAAAACTGGGGTAGAGTCTTATAAGGGAGAACATGACTTCTGAACAACTGAGCATTCTTAAATTGGTCTGCCTCTCTTTCGGTCGACAGGAACTGTTAGTATGGAGTGCGTGTTGTTTAGTCTGTTAAAAAAATTTATTTCTTTTAAGAGGAAAATTAGTGTTACTTCTTGAGGTTTCTGTCTCAGGATAGATATATTTATGAATTCATGTAGGTTTTTATTTTCCATCATTATAACAGAAAAGGAAAAAAAAAATCTGCTATGTCGAGTGCCTTACTACACTTTAGTGAATCACTTGTGGCAATCCTACATGAGCGCATATGATAGGAACTTCTATTCTGAGATGATAAATGGCTATTGATTCGTAGCCAGCTAAAAAAAGCCCTAGAACGAAAAAGAAAAATTTCTGTGAACTACCTCGATCAAGAATGATGATCAAAAGTTTTTATTTTTTCGTATGGCCCTTACTTACACATTATTATTTATATCCTTTGTTCTTTACTCTCGAACCTCTTTCTACTTTTACTTAATAGTTCGTGGTCCCTGTTTCCCCTACCCCGTCGCACCCCGTGCTGAAAGAGCTCTCAGGCCACAATGTTCGGCCATATGTACCATAATCCAAAAATGCATAATTTTCTGTGCTATGGTGTCGCTTTCTCTGGGTTTTATTTTTAATATTTATTTTTTTTTTTATTTTTTTTTTTTTATTTCGTCGAGCTTGAATTTATAGTCACCAATTACATACAAGCTTAGTTAATGCAAATGTCCAATAAATTTATTGTTTATTTTTTTAGGTAAACAGTTAGGAAACATACGTTCGTTTGTTCGTTCATAGTATCGGGATCTTGTCTCCGAACGGGGGCTCTTGACCAGTTGTCACCCATCAGGGCTGTTTGACCCTGACCAGTATGGCCTGGTCATATCGATGGTACTCAGCAAGGGAGTACATTCTGTTTAAAGTTGAGTAAAAGGTACTTTGTGAGAGTACATGCTGTATATTGTACCAACCGTGTGTCACACGACCGTACATAGTTCATTTTGTACTTGTATCTTCGCTCTCCCCTCGCACTAAAAAGAACCTGAAATAACATGTCTGTTTTTCTCAGTGGTAACGGTGTCAATTTTAAACATAAAATTCTTGTTGCCTTGAGCTTTTGTATATAAAGGAGAGTGTTCTATAATAAACTCACTCAGTTGCTTTCATACTGTCTTTGAGTCACAACCTTCTGTCGGCCCGTCACATTGGTGACCCCCCCCCCCCTGCCTCTCACCGTTACTATGATGCTATCAACGCATACCTTCTGCAGCAGTACTCGCCGTCGCCAGCTGCCCGTATAGCAAAGCTTTTTCAGCTCTCTCAACAACCGTTGGGGGACCAAAGGGCTTCGCTCACCCTCGGGAAAATGACCAGTATCACTCTCCTGCAACCTGCCGCAGACGGCTCTCCTCGTGAGGTGAACCTACTTCGTGCCCTTTGGATAAGCCGTTTACCCAAACCTGTACGCGCTGCCATACCCAATGTCGATAGTTTACCAGTCAAGGACTTGATGACCAAAGCCGACGCCCTTATGGACAGCCACTTCATGACCTTCAAAACCTCCATCAACGCCTCCACTCGTGACGTAGGACACACGCCTATGAATACCGTAGGACACACGCCTATGAATGCCGTAGGACACGCCTATGAGTGCCGTAGGACGCACTTGCCTACCCCGTGACGAGCCGGAGCAGCAACAAAGCCACCCATCATCCACCACTCGCTCGCGCCCCAACCAACGACTGCTGCTAATCAGCGCAGTTTTTACTGCTACCTCTCCAGATTCAGGGAGCCCTATTTAACATGTTCAGTATGTCATTTTTAGGGGGGAGCCATGTACCAACCGTTTGTCACACGACCGTACATAGTTCATTTTGTGCTTGTATCTTCGCTCTCCCCTCGCACTAAAAAGAACCTGAAATAACATGTCTGTTTTTCTCAGTGGTAACGGTGTTAATTTTAAACATGAAAATTCTTGTTGCCTTGAGCTTTTGTATATAAAGGAGTGTGTTCTATAATAAACTCACTCAGTTGCTTTCATACTGTCTTTGAGTCACAACCTTCTCTCGGCCCGTCACAATATAGCATATGTTCAGCCCAAAGAGCATGACTCACAAGGGGTCCTTTATCAAGCCTAGGATAAAGTCAAAGTTTCTCTTTTCTTTTTTTTCATAGTGTGTGCTGTGTGCAGTAGGTAGGGCAACTAACTCAGGCTTCACATTGGGCCGAAAATATGGGTTTTAGTGGTAGAATAAGTTTTATAGCAGCAAGACGCATTAAAGAGAAGAGACTGGGATAGGAAATGGAGTGATTATGAGTAATAGAGATAGAACAGCTATGAATATAAGAATTTATGCCTGCTCTTCAGGGAGAGGAGGCATGGGGTTTGGAGAAGAGGTGAAGGATTGTGGGAATGATATGGAACAGACATTGTAATTTCTTTATATAGCCTTAAGAAAGCCTTGAAAAAGAAAGGGATGCGCATAGTCGGAAAACACACAGAAGAGAGAAGTCTTACCCACAAAAGATTGGCATTATGAAATATGAATAAAGATATCCCAATATCTAAAGGAAAAATATTTAAGTATCTCATCCCTTGATGCATATTGCTTTACTCGGATACGGTCATAATTTCAAGTGTTATTTTTTCAATGTTACTTTTTATGCTTTCCTTATTATTATTATTATTATTATTATTATTATTATTATTATTATTATTGTTGTTGTTGTTGTTGTTGTTGTTATTGTTATTGTTATTGTTATTGTTATTGTTATTATTATTATTATTATTATCATTATTATTTATTATTATTATTATTTATTATAATTATCTGTTATCTATTATATATTTATAATTTATTATATTTATTTATTTATTATTTATTATTGTTTATTGTTTTTTATTATTCATTTTTATTAAATATTAATATCATTATTATTATTATCTATTATTATTATTATTATTATCATTATTATTATTATTATTATTATTATTATTATTATTATTATTATTATTATAGCTATTGAACTTTTAAATGAATGTGGAGCAGGCGGAAATACCATTTACTCGACTTGCGAGTTCCCATAAATTGGAATTTGTCACCATCCTTTTTTCCTTTATTTATGATAAGATGAAGAAATATAAGCTGCTTTCTCGTCGCGCAGTGTATCATGAAAGAGATACACACCCTCAAAGGACAAGCGAATTATCGTGTTCCTTGAGAAAAAGGGAGAGAGAGGAACACGAAGTTGTCTGATATTAGATGAACTAAAGAAAATGTTATCATAAGAAAAAGGAAATCCATTTAGAGAAAACTGGGAAAAAATAATAGGTTATAAACGCAAAGATTATATAGAGGTCATGCAATATGTCGACAGAGGAGGTAACAGAAATAAAAAGATATTAATTGTTTTCATGAGAGGAGAGTAATTAGGAGTGGAAAGCAGATAGCTTGTCTTTTAAAGGAGATCTTTGAACCTAGAGATGGGAAATACACGAGTTTTTCGACTAATATTGCGTTCTTAATGCTGTTTCTTTATGATAGATTTCTGCTGTTATTTTTCAGTTCCTTTTTTTTTTTCATTAAACACAAACTAACTTTGATTTTTGTAGAATAATAATCTTCATGTAACTTTTGGAGAATTATAATCCATATGAAATTCTAAGCTTTGAAACAATCAATCTTTTATAAACAATTTTTTCTTGAACTCTGCATAATGATATATAGATTAAGTAGATGCTTAAAGGAATCATGAAAATTTCGGATTCCTGAAAAATTCATATTAATGCTGCCCCCAATGACATTCCCAGAAGCGAGACCGTGAATTAAGAACAAATATATTAGGTGCAGTCTTTTTTAAGGTCAATACATCAGTTAATGTTACATAAAATGTTACATAAAAGGACACTAAAGAGATTTTCAGTATAGACTAGTAATTTTGATACAAATATTTTCTGGCGTTTACGTTCATTGGAATTTTATTAGTTATGGTAAAATGCAGATTCATTTATCCACTTCTTTTGTATTCCGTAAACAATTTGTTTTATCCCTGACTAGTTTTTATGCTCTCTCTCTCTCTCTCTCTCTCTCTCTCTCTCTCTCTCTCTCTCTCTCTCTCTCTCTCTCTCTCTCTCTCTCTCTCTGCAAAACAGAAAACAGATAGTGGTTGTAAATGACGAGAAATCGGAAGAAGCTCGGGTAATATCTGGCGTGCCATAAGGTACGGTATTAGCTGCACTGCTGTTCGTTATTATGATCTCAGACATAGACTGTGATGTTGAAAACTCTGTAGTGAGAAGTTTCGCCGATCTCACAAGAATAAGTAGAGAAATTACTTTTGATGAAGATAGGAACTCACTACAAAGAGATCTAAACAAAATATATGAATGGGCGGAGATAAATAGGATGGTATTTAACTCCGATAAATTCGAATCAATGAATTATGGAAACAGAGAAGGAATGGTATACACATACAAGGGACCTAATAACGAGACAATCACAAACAAGGAAGCAATTAAAGACCTTGGTGTATTGTTAAATAGGAATATGTTATGCAACGACCAAATAGCAACACTGTTGGCTAAATGTAAAGCAAAAATGGTAATGTTATTCAGACACTTTAAAACAAGAAAAGCTGAACACATGATTATGCTTTACAAAACTTATGTACGTAGTACACTCGAGTACTGCAATGTGATATGGTACCCACACTACCAAAAGGATATTGCACAAATAGAGAGTGTATAAAGGTCCTATACTGCTAGAATAGAAGAAGTTAAGGACCTTGACTACTGGGAAAGACTGCAATTTTTAAAACTATACAGTCTAGAAAGGAGAAGAGAATGCTACATGATAATACAAGCATGGAAGTAAATAGAAGGAATTACTGAAAACATCATGGAGCTAAAAATATCAGAAAGAGCAAGCCGAGGTAGATTAATAGTGCCAAAAAATATACCAGGAAAACTAAGGAAGGCACACAGGACATTAATCCACTACGCACCAGCATCGATAATGCAGCGACTATTTAATGTGCTGCCAGCTCATCTAAGAGATGTGTTTAAGAATAAGCTCGATAAATACCTAAGATGCATCCCAGACCATCCAAGACTGGAAGATGCGAAATACACCGGAAGATGCATTAGCAACTCTCTGGTGGATATACGAGGTGCCTCACACTGAGGGACCTGGGGGAACCCAAACACAAAATAAGGCAATAAGGTAAGGCTCTCTCTCTCTCTCTCTCTCTCTCTCTCTCTCTCTCTCTCTCTCTCTCTCTCTCTCTCTCTCATGTAGGATATATCAGAAAAATCTTACAATTGATGATACAAGCATCATATTTGGCACACTTGTTCTCCTAGGGATACTAATCAAATGTCACTGATTAGCCTATTTTTCAGGATGGCCGTCATATTAGCGGGAGAAGTTGACGTTTTGCTTTGAAGTATTTGTAATTGTCTGAGTTGCATGATATATACATGGATACCTATGTTTTCAAGACTACTGATGTAGTTATTAATGATTAAAAAGCAAAATGACACTGTATTTTCCATATTATACTGCTTTTTCAAGATGGCCACTACTTTATCCACTTTTCATTTCTTAAGCTCTGCACCACAATGTTCAAACCATACCACTGGTCCTCTGGCTATTACTACTCACATATGCAACTGCGGAGTGATGTGCAGGGGAGCACTGACTGAAAGCACTTGCATCTTCCGTTGCAGCCTCTTTTACGTGAACAATTTGTCAGTTCCCGATAGCTTGCTGCAATAGCGGGTAATGTTCCCCAACATATCTGCCATGTCTCCCCTTTCTGTATACAATCCTATTCTTCAAAGGGATTGCCCTAGTCTGGATTGGAGATGGTTACGTGGCCCCAAATGATCCCACCCAGCCTGATAGGCTGCAAGCTTTGCATGTTTTCTGAGTGTAGCCTGTGTTTGTGGATTTAAGTTGTATGGCGTCTGCTTGGCGTCAAAGAGATCTAGTCTTGTTTCATCTACACTAGCAACTGGGCTTGGTTTGTTGTATATACAATGAATTTCTTCAGTCTCTGCAGGTCAGGATCACAAAGTAGTGTTGGATGCTGGCTGAGATTAGTGAATGTTTCAGAAACGTTATCATATGTTCCATGTCTGCCATGCAGATTTTTTCCCCATGGAAGGCAGGCACGATGTCACATCCAGTGAACGCATTAAAGTAAAGGATCTCACTAACTTTAAAATTACTTTACAGTACGTAGAGTTAAGGCATTTCAGAAACAATTCTAGCTGAAATAGTAGCTACACATCACCAATTTAAGGAGAAAGTCCTCAAAGATGACTGTCTTTTATTTTCATAAATGTTCATTTTCTGCCAAAACCGGCTGTATGGCGCAAGAATTCTTCAAGCAGGAGAATCGACTAAACCTTGCATTTCTCAGTGAAAGTGGCAAGCTTCCTACGTATCGGAAATCACAGCTGGTTGAAATTATTGAACCAGAGGCAGATGCAATCATCATTGATGGTTCAGCACGTATGAATTCCTTACCTCCACATATTCCAAAGACATTTTATGGTTTTGTTAAAGAAGGTGGTATCATCCCAAAGGGAAGACTATGGTGCCAGGTATGAGAGAGTGGGCGTACAGGTGGTCTTTGGTGTGTACAAGAAGTCAAGCCTGAAATCTGAGACAGCACGGATAGGGGACAAGGAAGCATAAAAAGAGAGACAGGAACAACTAAGACATTGGGTAATAAGCTTTCTTCGTGATGTAAGCAAAAAGACTTGATCTGGTCACTTCCATGTAGATAACATGTGTGAATCAGAGACGACAAGAACAGTCTCCGTCACAAAAGGAGAAGATGCAATTAGCAACACAATGAAATCTCTGGATCCAGTGTCCCCATGTTGTTATGAGGAAGCCGATACTTGAATATATGTACATGCGAGTGATGCAACAACGAATGAGAGAAAGTCAATTATCATTAAGGCCAGTGATACAGATGTATTAGTCAGCAATATCAGTGCTGCCATTATTACAGGAAATATGTCTTTAGAAAATGTGCATTGCCTTTGGCCAAGGAGATAAGATTCTATGTATTTTAGTCCATAAGGTAGTTTCTGTAATAGGACTTGTGAAAACGAGAGAGAACCCATACTTTCATGAGTTCACTTGATGTGGGAACAGGAACAAATCTACATGGCAGATTTAGAATGTATTTGATATGTTTCTAAAACCTTTACTAAGCTCAGCCAGCATCCAACACTGATTTGTGATCTTAATTTTCAGAGGCTGGAGAAATTCTTTGTCCTCATGTTGGACAGATCAAGCGCAGCTGATTGTGTGGATTAAACATAACACATCTTTTTGCTTACAAGCCCTCAGACAACATGCAAATCATGTCTTTTATCAGCCTGGGATTATCTGGGGCTAAGCAACCATCTACAATACACACACGAACATTCCCTCTGAATGGAGGTGGATATAGAAAGGAGAGACTTGGCACATATGTTGGACAACACTACCCACTATTGCAGCGAGCTGTCGGGAACTGAGAAAGTGTTTAGGTAAGAAAGGCTACAAAGGAAGATGCAAGTGCTTACAGTGAGCACTCTACTGCACATCACTCTGTTGTAGAATATGTGAGCAATATCAGCTGGAGGACCAGTGGCATGATTTGAACATTGAGGAGCAAGGCTTACGAAATGAAAAACGGACAATCTAGAAACCATCTTATAAAGAAAACCAGAAAAATCTGGAAAAAAATACGTTACTTCGCTTTATGAACCATAAAACCTTGAAAAAAAAATTTGTAATTTTGCTTTATAAACATTAAAATCTACATAGGGAATCATATCTAGAACATGCAATT
>NC_090726.1:143100810-143105810 GCF_036898095.1 Palaemon carinicauda | reverse complement strand
ACCTCATCCAAGATGTCTTCTAGAAATAGTCCATAATTTTCGCCTCCATTTTTCAATTTAATTGTCAGGGTTTAACGGCCAAATATGAAGAACTTAAGCTCTTCATTCATGAGTACTCCCCTGTAGTTGTATGTCTGCAAGCTTAATGCTAATACTCCATGTCCTTGAGAGTATGTTAACTATAGGACACCATACGAAGTCTTGCATACGTTCGCCGAGATGTTCCCCAAATATCCTTACATATGTGTACCCTTCTGCAGGCAGTGGTTGTACAAATAGATGTAGGGAGAAAATACACGATTTGCTCTCTTTATTTGCCTCCTAATGACAAAATTTCGTATAATGATATAGTAGAGGTGATTCAACAACGCCCTCAACCTTTTCTCTAGTTGAGGGATTTTTATAGTAGACATCCATTATGGGGCGATGTTTTAGCAAACACTAGGGGCAACATTATATCATCAATTGGGGAAAATGAAGATGTAGGACTACTTAATACAGGAGAGCCCAGTCACTTTCACGTTCAGACAGGTACCTTGTCATGCATTGAACTATCATTCGCAAGCTCTAACTGCCTTCTCGATTTTGATTGGAGGACATTAGATGATTGGCATACCAGTAATCATGCACCAATCATTATAAACACCAACAATGGTCCACCTTTACAGAGATCGCCATGATGGAATCTTGAGAAGGCGGACTGGCATAATTTCATGAGCCGAGTGAAATTGAAGGGAATGCAGAACAGTTTGAAAATATTGATGATGCCGTTGACATGCTGAATGGAACACTCCATACAGCAGGAGTCAATTCACTTCCCAAAGCAACAGGGTTATTCAAACGAAGACCAGTCTCCTGGTGGTCTGCAGAACTAACTGCCCTGCAAAGAGCAACAAGAAAGTCTTAACTTGATTGCGAAAACGTTGTAATGAGGAAAATTTAATCGTATACAAGAAATTTTGAGCAAAGTTCCGTCGTACCATGAAAGGAGCTAGGCGCCAGTCTTGGGTGTCACTTGTTTCTTCCATTAACAGTAGAACAGCATCATCTTGTGTGTGGAGGAAAGTAAAAAAGATATCAGGCAAATTCACCCCCATCCCACCACCAGTGTTAAGGGTGAATGCTCAATATGCGACTGGAGCAACTGACATTAGCAATGCATTGGCTGATCATTTCTCCAATGTATCAAGCAAGTGTAAAGTAGCTCCTGGTTACCAGTATAGAAGCAGTGTAGAATGTAAAATGCTAAATTTTGCAACAGAAAAGAAGGAATCCTACAGTAATCCTTTTACCGAAAGGGAATTTGATTCGGCACTTGCTAATTGTAACGATACAGCCCCTGGTCTTGATGGAATTCCATATGCAATGATCAAACATGTACATGTTAATACCAAGTTATTTATTTTGAGCATTATTAACAGGATATGGCATGATCATAGTTATTCTAGTGTTTGAGAACTAGCCATTATTTTAGCCTTTTTGGAACTTGGTAAGGATAACCTTTTAGCAGAAAACTACCACCTAATTGCATTGACATCTTGCTTATGTAAGAGCCTGGAGAAGGTGGTCAATGCAAGACTGGGATGGTACCTGGAGAAAAATTAAATGTTATCGCCTATCCAGTGTGAATTTAGGAAAATGCATTAAACAATAGATATGTTGGTATGGCTTCAAGTCCTCTATTTGTGAAGCCTTTGCTTCCAAACAGCACCATGTAACAGTTTTTTTTTTACCTTGAAAAAGCATATGATAATGCATGGAGATATGGTATTCTTAAAATCATTCATAATTTGGGATTATGAGGAGAGCTACCATCGTTCATTCAGTCATTCATTTCACATAGATTTTTTCAAGTGAGAGGGGGGGAAACTGTATCGGAGAGAAAATGTCAGGAAGAAGGAGTTCCACAGGGTAGTGTGCTAAGTGTAACTCTATTTGCACTAGCAATTAATGGGCTATCCTCAGTCATTCCTCAAGATATTCTCTCAATACTATTTGTATATGATCTCTCCATATCATTTCTTGGATCTAGAATGTCGATGACTGAGGGAAAACTACAACTCTCAATTTAGAAAATTATTCAGTAGGCTGATTTGAATGGATTTAAGTTTTCAACAAGCAAAACTACTAATGCCCTTTTGTGTCATATTCAGGGAGTACATCCAGACCCCGATATATACATCAAAGGTCAATGGAGCCCATGTGTTAGCGAAGCTAGGTTTATAGGATTGATATTTGATTTTAGGCTTACATGGGTTCCTCACTTGACAGCTTTAAAAGTAAAGTTTCTTGAAGCGCTGAATCTTTTAAAAGTTTTGTCCCATACATCGTGGGGAGCAGACTGCGAAACTATTTTAAAATTATAACAAGGCCTTAACTTTTTTGAAAATTAGTTATGAATGTGAAATATACTCCTCAGCCACCCCAAGTCGACTAAAGTTATTAGATTCTATACATCATACTGGTATCAGATTCTTTAGTATTTCAGACTTCAAGCTTTGTAAGGCTCTCAAAAAACTTTCGAGATGCACCCTAAACCTCCTCAACCGTATGGTTTTCGGGTGAAACAATTATTGAACAGTCTCTATATAACTAGAAGTAAGGTGCTTCCATTTAACATATCATCAACCCCTCCGTGGAAATTACCCGAGATACCTTTTTGTAAATATTTTATTGGTTTAAAAAAGAATGTGAGTGAATTACAAGCTAGGTGTCTTCTTATGGAAAATGTTGCAGAACATAGGGAATCAACTTTTATATATACTGATGGCTCCAAATTTGATGCTGGCGTTGGATTTTGAGTACATAGTAATGGTTTAAATTGTAGAGGTGCACTTCCTCTAACAGCTTCCATATTTACCGCCGAATTGTATGGCATACCAACCGTTATTGAGAAAATAGTATTGGAGGAGAAGGATAATTTTAACATATTTAGTGATGCAAAGAGTGTCCTTCAAGCTTTAGGAAGTTTTTAATTCTGGTAACCCTTTAGTTTTAAAGATTTTAGAAGGGCTTTTTAATTTTGGACTGAGAGGTATATCAGTTCGATTTTGTTGGGTTCCAGCACACACAGGTGTGTGTGGGAATGAGAAGGCAGATCTACTGGTAAAGAATGACACACCCGAGCTGCTACCAAGAAGGTATCCCATTCCCTGTAATGATTTCCTACATATTATCAAGAAATTTTTTTATAATAATTGGCAACATCACTGGGATAATCTAGGTGGCAATAAAATGAGAGAAATAACAATTGCCATATCTCCTTGGAGATATAACATGAGGCCCTGAAAATGGAAGAAGTCTCTTGTCGTCTCTGCATTGGCCACACTCGGTTGACAAACGAGTTTCTGCTAAATGGCCAACACCAACCATATTGCGATGACTTTTTGGTACTCTTGACAGTGAGACATTTGTTGATCGAATGTCCCACTTAAAGTACTGAAAGAAATAGACATCTGTCAGAGGCTCGACGTGAGGATGGCAGATTCATCCTTGTTAAGATTCTCAGACATGATGTGTTGTACCATACAAGTGGTATTTTTTAAATTTATTCCAGAAGCAGGTCTTTTTAAATCTATTCAGCTGTTGTAAGGATGTTCTTGATCTTATTGTTTTAAACTGATTTACCATCTATTTATTTAATCATAACAAATAACATCGGCGGCAATGACCATAGATTTCAGGATGCCAGATAACTGATAATCAATCAATCAATATTAAAACTATACAAGCCCTTGATTTTTTCAAAAATTAGTTATGGGTATGAAATATACTCCTCAGCCACCCTAAGCCGATTAAATGTTTTAGATTCTATACGCCATGCAGGTATCAGATTGTCCACAGGAGCGTTTAGAACGTCGCCTATCCCTAGCCTCCTTGTTGAAGCTGGAGAGTTATCTTTAGACCTTTACCGGACGTCTTCTATTGTTCGGTATTGGGTTAGGTTGCAAAGACTCCCTGAATCTTTAGCTTGTCAGACTGCAAAACTTGTTAGGCATTATAGGTATTTTGAGCTGCACCAAAATACTCCTCAACCTTATGGTTTCTGGGTAAAAACATTACTAGATAGTCTAGATATACGTAGGAATAAAGTGCTCCCATGTAGGATATCATCAACCCTGCCTTGGAAATTACCGGATATATCTTTTTTAAATATTTTATTGGTATAAAAAAGAACATGACTGACTTAGAAGGCAGGTTGCTCTTTATGGAACATGTTGAAGAACACTGGGAATTAACTTTTATGTATATACTGATGGCTCCAAATGTGATGCTGGCATTGGATTTGTATATAGTAGTGCTTTTAATTGTAGAGGTGCACTTCTTCTAGCATCTTCTATATTTACTGCCGAACTATATGGCATGCTAACGTCTATTGAGAAAATAGTATTAAAAGGCGAGGCAATTTTACCATCTTTATTGATGCAAGAAGTGTCCTACAAGCTTTAGAAGTTATTAATTCCAATAATCCTTTAATTTTAAAGATTTTAGAGTGGCTTTTAATTACTGGCATGAAAGGTATAATAGTTCAATTTTACTGGGTTCCGGCACAAGTAAGTGTGTCTGGAAATGAGCAGGCGGATTTGCTGGCAATAAGTGCTGCAGCTGAGTTGCTACCAAGAAGGTATCCTATTCCCAGTAATGATTTTTTACTTACAATTAAGAATTTCATTTATAATAATTGGCAACAGCATTGGGATAGTTTGCTTGAAAATAAGATGCATGAAATAAGCAATCTCATATCCCTTTGGAGGTATAACGGGATGCGCCGAAAGTAGGAGACTACTCTTTGTTGTCTCTGCAATGGTCACACACGGATGACACATGAGTTTTTGCTGGCTGGCCAACATTAATCATATTGCGACGACTGTTTGGTACCATTGACAGGGAGGCATATGTTAACTGAATGCCCCACATATAGTAGTGAGAGAAATAGATATGTTCGAGGCTCGAGGTAAGGATGGCAGGTTCATCCTTGCCAAGATTCTTGGACATATGTC
>NC_090726.1:143078310-143095810 GCF_036898095.1 Palaemon carinicauda | reverse complement strand
GTGAAAGATTTCTTCCGTAAAATAGAAGATTGTGCAGATGCACCAGTTAGGCAGTAATTGAAAGATGGCATAATTGCAAACTATATTTCAACAGACAGCGACCTTTTGTAACAACAGTTTCCGCGAAATTTAAACAAATTGACACAAGCACATACAGGTAGAAAGAAGTTATCAGTGCGACGGGACGGCAATAACGACAATATACAAAAAACAGAAATAAAGTTAGAGTAAGAGCGTCGGATACACGTGCGGTACATTGCTCCCCCCCTAAAAAAGACATGCATGTGAAATAGGGAACCCTGATCTTGAGAGGCATACTGTAGGCTGGAGATCTGTCAGGAGATATGCAGGTTTTAGGCAATCAATGGAGACCCAGTCATCTTTGCTACGCATGTTGATTAAGAATGCTTTCTTTGCACGACGGATCACGAGGAAAGGGCCCGTGTATGGGTGTGTTATTGGCAGCTTTCTAGTGTCGTTGTGCAGGAAAATGTGTTGCCGAGGAGAGATCTGTCGTTATGTGTTGCTTAGATGGGGGCTGGTAAGTCTAGCGACATAAAGTAAATTTTCCCACAACGTGACGTAAGCGCTGGAGATTCTCGGAAGAGATTGCAGATGGATAAAATTCGACAGGGATGACCAACGGGTCGCCATACACCATTTAAGCTGCCGAGACATCCAGAGTGTCTTTAGGAGTGGTCTTTAGTCCCAGGAGGACCGAGTGAAGCTGGGTAAACCAGTTAGAGTCCTTGCAGCAGGACATCAAAGCTGCTTTGAGGGTAGGGTGAAAATGTTCAACCGCACCGTTTGATGTAGGGTTGTATGCAGTTATTTAATGAAGGGTGATTCCCAGGAGATATGCTAATGATGTTCACAATTGAAAGGGGAAAGTGGTACCCCTGTTGGAAGTATTATACTCAGGGATACCAAATCTCGCTATCCATCCTGGGAGTAAGGCAGATGTACATAAAGGGGATGTTTCATTTTCCATGGGAATGGCTTCAGGCCAACAAGGGGAGCGGTCGATGATGGTAAACAGGTAATGATGTCCTTGTAATATGGGTAGGGGACCTACAACATCATGAATGTTGACAAAGCGCCGCAGAGGTTGAGGAAAGGTGCCTACTCGTGAATCCATGTGTTGATGTACTTTTGAAGTTTGTCATGAAGTACAGGCGCTGATCCAATCCTTAGTCTATCTATCTATCTATATACCAAGGCACTTCCCCCAATTTTGGGGGGTAGCCGACACCAACAAAGAAACAAAACAAAAAGGGGACCTCTACTCTCTATGTTCCTTCAGCCTAATCAGGGACCCAACCGAGTTCAGCTGGTACTGCTAGGGTGCCACAGCCCAACCTCCCACATTTCCACCACAGATGAAGCTTCATAATGCTGACTCCCCTACTGCTGCTACCTCCCCGGTCATCTAAGGCCCCGGAGGAAGCAGCAGGGCCTACTGGAACTGCGTCACAATCGCTCGCCATTCATTCCTATTTCTAGCACGCTCTCTTGCCTCTCTCACATCTATCCTCCTATCACCCAGAGCTTTCTTCACACCATCCATCCACCCAAACCTTGGCCTTCCTCTTGTACTTCTCCCATCAACTCTTGCATTCATCACCTTCTTTAGCAGACAACCATTTTCCATTCTCTCAACATGGCCAAACCACCTCAACACATTCATATCCACTCTAGCCGCTAACTCATTTCTTACACCCGTTCTCTCCCTCACCACTTCGTTCCTAACCCTATCTACTCGAGATACACCAGCCATACTCCTCAGACACTTCATCTCAAACACATTCAATTTCTGTCTCTCCATCACTTTCATTCCCCACGACTCCGATCCATACATCACAGTTGGTACAATCACTTTCTCATATAGAACTCTCTTTACATTCATGCCCAACCCTCTATTTTTTACTACTCCCTTAACTGCCCCCAACACTTTGCAACCTTCATTCACTCTCTGACGTACATCTGCTTCCACTCCACCATTTGCTGCAACAATAGACCCCAAGTACTTAAACTGATCCACCTCCTCAAGTAACTCTCCATTCAACATGACATTCAACCTTGCACCACCTTCCCTTCTCGTACATCTCATAACCTTACTCTTACCCACATTAACTCTCAACTTCCTTCTCTCACACACCCTTCCAAATTCTGTCACTAGTCGGTCAAGCTTCTCTTCTGTGTCTGCTATCATCCGCAAACAACAACTGATTTACCTCCCATTCATGGTCATTCTCGCCTACCAGTTTTAATCCTCGTCCAAGCACTCGAGCATTCACCTCTCTCACCACTCCATCAACATACAAGTTAAACAACCACGGCGACATCACACATCCCTGTCTCAGCCCCACTCTCACCGGAAACCAATCACTCACTTCATTTCCTATTCTAACACATGCTTTACTACCTTTGTATAAACTTTTCACTGCTTGCAACAACCTTCCACCAACTCCATATAACCTCATCACATCCCACATTGCTTCCCTATCAACTCTATCATGTGCTTTCTCCAGATCCATAAACGCAACATACACCTCCTTACCTTTTGCTAAATATTTCTCGCATATCTGCCTAACTGTAAAAATCTGATTCATACAACCCCTACCTCTTCTAAAACCACCCTGTACTTCCAAGATTGCATTCTCTGTTTTATCCTTAATCCTATTAATCAGTACTCTACCATACACTTTTCCAACTACACTCAACAAACTAATACCTCTTGAATTACAACACTCATGCACATCTCCCTTACCCTTATATAGTGGTACAATACATGCATAAACCCAATCTACTGGTACCATTGACAACACAAAACACACATTAAACAATCTCACCAACCATTCAAGTACAGTCACACCCCCTTCCTTCAACATCTCAGCTTTCACACCGTCCATACCAGATGCTTTTCCTACTCTCGTTTCATCTAGTGCTCTCCTCACTTCCTCTATTGTTATCTCTCTCTCTCATTCTCACCTCCCATCACTGGCACCTCAACACCTGGAACAGCAATTATATCTGCCTCCCTATTATCCTCAACATTCAGCAAACTTTCAAAATATTCCGCCCACCTTTTCCTTGCCTCCTCTCCTTTTAACAACCTTCCATTTCCATCTTTCACTGTCTCTTCAATTCTTGCGCCAGCCTTCCTTACTCTCTTCACTTCTTTCCAAAACTTCTTCTTATTCTCTTCATATGACTGACCCAATCCCTGACCCCACCTCAGGTCAGCTGCCCTCTTTGCCTCACGTACCTTGCGCTTTACTTCCACCTTTTTCTCTCTATATTTTTCATACTTCTCTATACTATTACTCTGCAGCCATTCTTCAAAAGCCCTCTTTTTCTCTTCCACTTTCACCTTCACTCCTTCATTCCACCATTCACTGCCCTTCCTCATGCTGCCTCCAACAACCTTCTTGCCACATACATCACTTGCAATCCCAACAAAATTTTCTTTTACTAACTTCCATTCCTCCTCTAAATTACCAGTTTCTCTTACTCTCACCTCATCATATGCCATTTTCAACCTTTCCTGATATTTACTTTTTACCCCCGGTTTTATTAGCTCTTCAATCCTCACTACCTCCCTTTTACATCCACCTACTCTATTCCCCCACTCTTTTGCTACAACTAATTTTCCTTCCACCAAAAAAAGATCAGACATACCGTTAGCCATACCCCTAAACACGTGCACGTCTTTCAATCTTCCAAACATTCTTTTAGATACCAACACATAATCCATTAATGCCCTTTCTACTACTCTTCCATTTGCCACTCTTACCCACGTATACTTATTCTTATCTTTCTTTTTAAAGAAGCTAGCACCTATTACCATCTCTTGTTCAACACACATGTCTACCAGTCTCTCACCACTCTCATTTTCACCTGGTACGCCATACTTACCAATGACACCTTCTACCTCTCCAGCGCCCACTCTAGCATTTAAGTCACCCATAACAACTACATAATTCCTTCTACCCAGTCCTTCTACACACCTAGTTAAATCATTCCAGAACTCATTCCGATCTTCTTCACTTTTCTCACTACCTGGCCCATACGCACTGACAAACGCCCTTAGTATCCTTATTAATGCCATGCCAGATGAACTTTGTCTTCAGCAGCTGTGCAGTAAAACGCTGCAAGGGATGTGAAAGGTCATGAATGAAATACAACGCCTGTCGGTGCATGGAAGAAGGTTTTGACGGTCTAGGTCTACTAGTACTGATGTCAAAGAGAAGGGTGGCATTGAACTCGTCAAGAGGGACGTCCTCCCAACGGCGTTATGTGCAGGGTGTCCTACATGCTTGGGACTGGATCTTTTCGTTGGGCTTCTGCTGAGGCGTTGTAATCCAATCCCAGGTGTATTGCAACCAATGTGTTTCTTGACAGGGCATCAGCAACGGGATTCATTTTCCAAGAAACACGCTGAAAGGTACAATTGTATTCAGTCGTAGCGGAGAGATGTCAGCGTTGAAGGGCGAACCAGGCGTTGGACTGTTGAGTAAAGGCGTGCACCAGAGGCATGTGGTCTGTGCGAATGACGAAGGGCTTACCTTACAAGAAGTGGCGAAAGTGACAGACAGCGAGGTGCACCGACAGCAAATCGCGGTCGAAGCTAGAGTAGCTGGATTCTGCTTTTGGACAGTTTCCTCCTGAAGAAGGCCAAGGGATGGGGCGAGCAATTGACCACCTGCTCAAGGACTCTCCAAATAGCGACGTCGATGGCATCAGTGGAGAGAAGGAGATATGCATGTGGCATTGGAAAAGTGGGAGCATCAGCAGTTGATAGGGCATTCTTTGCATTGCAGAAGGCCTCTTCTTGAAGGGAACCCTATTTCAGGTCTTTTGGCTTGCCCTTGAGGGAGGCGTAGATTGGGCAGGAGTGGTGATGATGGCTGGCAAGAAACAGTGTTTTGATGGTCAAGGGCGTGGGGTTGAACGGCTTCTACTTTCTGAGGGAAGTGGTGAACTCCTATAGGAGTGATGCGGTGCACTAAGAATTATATTTTGTTGGGCCAAAGGTACACTTGTCGTACTGGACTACAAGACCTCTCTGATGTAGGCGCTCGAGCACGTTACGTAGATGACAGAGGTGTTCCTCTTTGGAAGGAGAGAACACAAGTATATCGTCCACTTAACATACACAGAAGGGGAGGTCTCCTAAGGTGCCGTCCATGAAATGTTGAAAAGTGGCCCCAGCATTACCAAAACAGGAGTAATTGAAGCTTTATGTGCCAAAGGGGGTGGTGATGACAGTCTTAGGGATGACTACTGGGTTCATGGGCACCTAATATTACCCCTTCAGTAGGTCTAGCGTGGAGAAAACCTTCGTTTTGAGCAAGTAGGAGGTCACGTTTGTGATGTTTGGGAGGGTGTAGTGATCTGGTTCTGTCAGCATGTTCAGGTGCCTGTAATCCCCACACGGACTTAGAGAGGCATCATTCTTCTGGATGATGTGCAAGGGTGACGATCATGGGCTTGAGTCCTTTTGGCAAAGGCTTATTTCTTCCATTTCGGCAAACATTCGTTTAGCGGCTGCCGAACGATCTGATGCCAGACGTGAGGAGGTAGTTGTAGGTGTCCGTGGGTGCGGTGATATGGAGAGCAAGGTCGGAGGGGGCAGGTTGAAGAGGCATCGAGGAGTATCCGTTAGTGAGCTACATCGACCAGGAGTTAGAAGTGTAAGAGGAAGTCGGCACCGAGGATTGGCAATATGACGTCAACAACGAGAAACTTCCAAATATATTGTCACTTCCAAAAAATAATGTGAGGGTGTCATAATTTTGGCTGGGTATCGCAGATACATTTACAGCTACCAGGCAGATGCGGCAAACCTAGACAGACTACATCGTGTCCTGGAGAGTGGCCTTGGCAAAAGAGAATGGCAAGCACCCGCGTCTACCTAAAATCATATGCCTGTACATGCGTCATGTAAAAAGAAAAGGTTCGTGACAGGGGAGGCCAGTGCCGCAAGCGATGACCTACCTACTCGTTTTTTGGCCACTGCCAACCATTTGCACTTTTCTTAGCAGCAGCCCCAACTTTGTAGTGGTGATAGCATAACTGCAGCTGATGGGCCTCATGAAGTGGCGCGAGAGGTCGTTAGTTGGGGCATAAGTGAGGGGTGGTATATGTGGCTGGTGGGCGGCTTTGTCGCCGCTTCAGCACGTCACGGGGTGGGAATTTGTGTCATACCGCCTTCACGTCGGCTTCGGTCGATGTTAAATAGGTGTCCACTTCGTCAGGAGTGGAGGCATTGATGGAGGTGTGGAAGGGGGTAAAGTGGCTGTCCATAAGGGCATCGACTTTGGTCATCAGGTCCTTTATGGGGAAAATATCATCCTCAGGGATAGCAGCACATTCAGGTTCAGGTAGCTGCCGTACCTAAAGTTACGAAGTAGATTCACTTCATGAGAAGAGCCGTCAACTGCAGGCTGTAGCGAGTGATACTAGTAATTTCCTTGAGGGCGGGCAAAGCCTTTTGGTCCCCCAATGATTGTTGCGAGAGCTAAAAAAGGGCGGCTGGCAATGGCGAGTACTGCTCCAGTAGGTATGATTTGAGGGTGTCGTACGTTATTGGTGTGTCTCCTTGCTCGCACAGCCAATTGGAGATTTCCGCAAAACTGTCCTTGGGGATCTCAGTGAGAATGTAATCTGCTTTGGTACTTGACCGAGTCATGTCCTCAATGCGAAACTGGACTTCAGCACGCTGGAACCAGGTGAAAGCTTCTCTGCTGGTGAAGGACGGTAGTTTCAGGGGCATGGCGTTGATGGTAGAGTCAGTGTCTGACAGCGGCATCATCAAACGATAAGACACGGCAGCGCAGGAGAAAGCGGGAGGGAGCTGAACACTCCAGTGGTCACCAATGTGCGGTGATAAGGTGATAACTGAGAGACGGAGTAATTGCAACTAACTTTATTTCAACAGACAGCGAGCTTTTATAACAAGAGGTTCCGTGAAAGAAGGTCATAAAAATTCAAACATTGATACAAGCACATACAAGCAGAAATGAGTTATCAGTGGTAGGGGAGAGTGATGACAACAGTATACAAAAAACAGAAATACCATTACAGTGCAGTGTACTAGTGTGTGATGCGTGTGCAGTAAAAGACAGTTGATTCCAGTTGTCATTATTTTATGTAGTGGTACTTTGCAAGTAAAAAATATTATTGGTATTTATCTTTAGACTTTGTCACTTGCAACGACCATCAGTATTTGATATAAAGTGGCAGTGGAAGAATATCCTAGTTATGATTAAAGAATTAACATCAAACATTGAAATTAAATTATATTTCTGCAAAAAGCAAATTCAATTATACCATTAATCTCACTTTCCAGTGTCTTTCAACGTGGCGTTTTCCCCTGGTTGCACATGGGGATGGATAGCCTCCAAGGACCCAGTGCTCTATAAATTCATAAATCCACATAGATTGTAACAAATAAGATTTTGTAATCTTATTTTGTCTACCAAACTCTCTCCATCCTATGCTTATCCTCTATTAATTTTGGTCTCGTGTCCTGGGAAAACACTCACTGTCTATCCTAAGTACATACTGTATATTCATACAATCTATAGAGGTTATTCCCCAAGCTTTATTTGTTCTCTCTCTACATTTACTTTGAACATTATCTTTGTTTTACTCATTCGTATTCAGTCCTACATTTCTGGTTACTCTATTCAAATCTTCTATCGTATTTTTAGATTCATCCCATGATTCACTAAACACAACTACGTCATCTGCAAATCTTCAAGTTGTTAAGCCATTCCCCATTAATTTTATTTCCTACATTTTCACAATCTAAATTCGTAAAAACTTTAGGCTCGCTGTGAATAACTGAAGAGAGATAGCGTCTTTGTCTAACTCCTTTCTCAATCGAAATTTTCTCAATATCTTTATGTAGTTTTAGGATTGCTATACTTCCCATATAGATATCCTCAAGTGTTCTAATGTAAGATTCATTTATTCCTTGCCTTTGTAGTGCTTTCATTGCTGCTGAAGATTTGACAGAATCAAAAGCTTTCATACAATCTATAAATTACATACATAGTGGTTTGATAGACACTGTTGATTTTTTCATTAGCTGGTCAATTACATGGATAAAGCTAATTATTGAATACCCACTTCTAAAGCATGCCTACTCTCTTGGTTGAATAATGTCTAGCTGTCTTTCTATTCACCCTAATATGAGCTTTGAAAATACTTTATATATAAATGAGAGTAATCTTATTGGGTAGTGATTTTTCAGGTCTTTTGTTTTTCTCTTTTTGTGAATTAGTATAATTATAGATTTTCCAATCTGTACATGATAGAAGATTTGAATAGAGAAAATAGACAAAATTAATAAGAATACAACTAAGATAATGTTTAATGTAAATGCAGAGACAACAAATAACTGTTATTGACGAACCAGTAGAGATTGTTAATAAACGAATGTCCTTAGGACAGACTGTAAGTGTTTCCCAGGACATGAGATAGAAATTGAAAGAATAATCATGGGATGGAGAGCTTTTGGTAAACAAAAGGAGATATTGAAAAGTAAAATGACACTGTCTCTAAAAAGAAAAGTATTTAGTCAGGTGATCCTACCAGTATTAACTTAAGCATCAGAAACTTGAAGCCTTCCTAAATCCTTATAACATATGCCAGTAATTGCTGTGTGTTTATATATATATATATATATATATATATATATATATATATATATATATATATATATATATATATATATATATATATATATATGTATATATATTATATATATATATATTTATATATATATATATATATATTATATATATATATATATATATATATATATATATATATATATATATATATATATATATATGTGTGTGTGTGTGTGCGTGTGTGTGTATGCATACATAATACATACACATATACATACATACAGACAGACAGACAGACGTAATAATAGGGATATTGGTAAAAACATCATTGTAAAACAATGTTTCAGAATAAAAATTTAAAAACGTTGGATACCAAAATATAATGGCGTGATTTTTTTTAACCGTGTTTGATATTTATTACTAAACAGATCCTTGTGCTTAAGAATTGGGTTGATTAAACCAGAAAAATTTGGTATTATCCATAATGAAAGAGCATTTATCAAACGAACTTACTTTTCAATAGCAAGAGATTAATACATTTTAGCGTCACGTCCAAATAGAGGCGAATAGATTCCAGTGTATTTCCTACCTATATCATTTTATTACCAGACACTGAGTTAGCCTTGGCTTTAATCATATCTCACATATTTTTTCATTCAATTGTAACTGCTTTGGAAAAAATATAAAATACATAAGTATTTCCTCCTCCTTATCTATACTTGTGCTTGTATCCTGTTACTGAAAATAGAAGCAGGTTTATAAATAGTGAAACGAAAACATTGCTTCAAACAAACCCGGCGGTTATCTTAATTATATTTAGAAACACTCCACATCCATTGCTAATAATACAATCGTCGGTTCTTTTGACAATTGCAGCGAGTGAAATTTGGTATACTATTTTAGGATACTTCAAGCACTTCCCTTTGAGTTATGAAAAAACACGATTGCACCAAAAAAAAAAACAATATATGCTCAAGAACGGGTAACGGTTAGATAAGGATTTGTAAAACTGCTTTCTTATCTGGTGAAACTCTCATAGCAGTAAGATAATATAACTTTTTGTTTCATCTTTTAATTCAAATAAATTTTTTTTTCACGGTCTTCGAGTGGGTTTTAGAGCGGCCGACGTCTCACATAAAAACAAAAAAAAAATATCTTCCAAAGAAGTTGATCACACTATTTTTAATGCACTACGGTTCTGAGATTCTGGTTTATTTCCCTCTGGTGCTCCTTACAAGACCAATATACTTTCTTTTTTATATCTTCCATCTTTACTCCAGGGATGTTTGCTACGGAAAGCCTTAACCAGAAATCGAAGGTTTTTAATAACGAAAAGAAATTGTATTATTTTTATGTTTCTCCGTAAGTGTAAAACTATCGAACTTACTTTCAATAGACCAATACAGGGACAATTCAAGATGTGGATCTATAGTGCGAATATTTACTGACTTAACACTTTCTTACATGATGTTAAACCTGTCCTAAAAAGTGTCAAGCAAAAAAATTCAGGAAATACAAATGATGCGAAGGAATTTCAATTTTTAAAAAAATCCAAGCACATTGTTGTTTCCGCATGTTTGTGTTCCTCGAACTTACGAGTATAATAAATACCCAAGTACACTACAGTATATTTTAGTGTCTGTGTTTTTGACAGTATTTTGGTCACAAAGTGAATAAGAGCATTTCTTACAGGAGAAGGAAGAGCAAGATGTTAGTTGGTGGAAAAAATCGAATTGAATATACTTGAGAATAGTATAAAGTAAACGTATCCTATTTTCTTAACCGTGTATAGAATCTCCGTTGCATTATTGTATCCATGTGATGCTTGAAATACCCCAAACAGTTTTTCTGTGCATAGCTAGTATGGTAGTCCTCCAATTGTGTCTTCTAATCATGCTTTAATTTCGTTAGTATTTAAAAGTAAGTATCCTGTTCCTGATGTGTCATACTCTATAGAATATTTATACAATGTAAAGACGATTTTAATTATATTTAGTGTTTAAATTGGGCAGAGTCGTATTACGAAGATGAGTCGTTTTTTTTTTTTTTTTTTAATATATATACATATATATATATATATATATATATATATATATATATATATATATATATATATATATATATATAAATGCAAATTTGTCCATGTTTCTCGGGCGTTGAACTGCCTTATCAAGGACAAAGAATGGTCAGTGACGATTGTTGGCGTCCTGATTTGGCATTGAAGGGGGTGTCTCTTTGATGTCTTAGGATGAGGAATTAATCACATTTGACTTGGAATATTTAGCTAGAAATTACTCGAATTTGGTCATAAATTAAATCCTTTCGTGTACAAATCAGGAAAATATAAGGGCTATCTTCAAATCTGCATTCTTAGATTTAGACTTAGTAGTTCATCCTTTGCTTACACCATATATGATTGTCCACCACTGCCCAAAGGAAATTGCTTTTGACTGTAAGAAGAGAAATGAGAAAATCCTTCCTCATTCCTCTTTTCCTGAATCTAAATGAACTAGTTTAGGCTTTTTGGTTCCGCAAAATTGATATACTTTTAATGGAGCTTGATGTGTATTTGGGTATAGACCCAAATTGTGTTTTTGTATTTTTTGAAAGTAGCTGATATCATTGCTAAATAACTAAATAAACTTCTTTTTCACTTACTGGATATTTGTTAATATCACTCCATCAGTAGAATATTTTATATATATTTTTTTTTTTTTTTTTTGTGGTAACTCTAGACTAGCAAGTTACCTCGTATTTTCTATTGCACTGGTGGTATGTAAAGTTAATGAACTTGTTGGTATAAAACCAGAATATTCGTTAATGCAAAATGTACTCATCTGCTTCCGACTTTGCAGTTTGACTTAAATCGACCGTATACCCGAGTTCTGACCTGAGGTTGCTGAGATCTGTCTGGCAGTAGTATAGTAGCCAATTAGGAAGTTAAACCCTTACAAAACTCAAAGAATGATTTTTAGTAGATCTAGGATATTAATATTAATAATATTTATACTATTAATAATAATAATAATATTAATGCTAATATTAATATTAATGATATTATTGATGATGATAATATTAATATTCATATTAATAGTATCAATATTGATATTATTAATGTTAATAATATAAATATCAATAACATGAGTATTATTAATATTGATATTAATATTGATATTAAAATTAAAAATATAATAATACTAAAATTAATAACATATTAATAATATTAATAATAATACTAATTTTAATAATATTAATTTTGGTAATATTATTAATATTAATATAAATATTTTTATATTAATATTGTTATTAATATTACTATTATTAATAGTAATATTAATAAATATATTAATGATATTAATTTTGATATTAATGATATTAACATTAACATTGATAATATTAATGTTGACATTGATAATATTAATATTGACTTTAATAATATTAACATCAATATTAATGATATTAATATTAACATTAATAATAATATTGATAATATTACTATGAACAGTATAATTATTAATAATATCAATATTATTAATATTGATATTGATATTGATAATATTAATGTTAATATTGATGGTATTAATATTATTAGTAACAATATTGGCAATATGTATAACAATATTGTTATTGATTATATTAATATTAATATTGATTATATTGATAATAATAATATTAATATTAATAATATTAATATTAATACTAAAAATAATATTAATATTGATAATATTATTAATGATATTAATAATATTAATATTCATATTATTTTAATTAATAAAATTAATAGGATATTGATATTAATATTGATAATATTGATTAGTAATATTAATATTATTGATTATAATATTAATGATATTAATAATGTTAATATTATTGTTATTGATATTGATATTAATGTGTATTCATGATGATGATAATAAAAATATAATTAATAATAATGATAATAATAATGTTAATATCAATAATATTATCATTAATTATATTAATAATAATAATAATAATAGTAATAATAATATTAATAGAAATATTAATATTAATAATATTAATATTTTTAATAATAATGTTATTAATATTAATAATAATAATAATAAAAATAATAATAATAATAATATTGATAAAATTGACACTAATAATATTACCAATAATAATTCTTAATAATAAAGATGATAATAATAATAATAATAATAATAATAATAATAATAATAATAATAATAATAATAATAAAATTGATAATAATAATAATAATAGTAATGAAATTGATAATAATAATAATAATAATAATAATAATAATAAAATTGATAATAATGATAAAAATAAAATTGATAATAATATTAGTAATGTTAATGATATAAATATAAATGGTGATAATAATAATAATAATAATAATAATAATAATAATATTTTTAATAATAATGTTAATAATAATAATATTAATATTAATATAGATAATAATAATATTATTAGTATCAGTATTAATAATATAAATAAAACTAATATCAATAATAATAATGATAAAAATAATAGGAATAATAATATTAATAAAAATATTTATATTGATAATAAAATTGATGATAATATTAATATTAGTAATGTTAATGTTAATAATCATATTGCTAATAATAATTATAATAATATAAATAATATTTGTTTTAATCATTTTAATTAATAAAATTATTATAATGATATTGACTTTAATATTGATATTGATTAGTAATGTTAATATTGATTATATCATTAATAATAATAATATTTATTAAAATTGAAAATATTATTGTCAATACAAAAATTATTAATAATAATAATTATATTATTGATATTAATATTGGTATTAATGTGTATTCATAATGATAATAATAAAAATATCAATAATAATATTGATATTAATAATGTTAATAATATCAATAATATCTATCATTAATAATAATAATAATAATAATAATAATAATGATATTAATATTAATAATATTAATAATATTAATAATAATAATATTGATAAAATTGACAATAATAATATTACCAACAATAATATTATTAATAAAATTGACAATAATAGACTTTAGACTTTTATACTTTATTCATTCTTACATATAAACTACATATAAGAAGCCAATAAAGGAACTAAGTCCTGCTATGGCAAACATATTGGACAGAGCAAATACTTTAAAATACAATAAATAATAACACATTAACAATAAAATTATTTTAAAATTCAATAAATAATATATTATGTACAATGTGCCAGTAAACTCTGTTTAAAGTAAATAAAAAATAAACCTTACTTCAATAAGAGTTCTTCAATAAAAGAAAAGGTTTACTTAAAGAAATAAAGAATCTGAAATATAAAACTTAAAGTAATAAAGAATCTGGAATATAAAACATCACTATCGTAAGTACAATCACCTAGTTAAAGTTTTTATACATAGCGATTACTGCAAACTCATTTACTAAAAATATAAGAAAATAGTATATAAAAATTATATCAAAGGAAACCTAATACTGAGAAACTACCATATGTTTATATTTCCTCTTCAAAGTTACAACAGCCTGAGGCTTTACAAGATCATGAAATAGTTCGTTTAATAGTCTGCACGTCTGAAACAAAGCAGACTGCTTCTCCACCTCCACCCTAACTGCCGGGAGATTGATCCTCACTCCCCTGATCCTCACTCCCCGAGTACCATACGAGTGTGAAGGCAACAGTGGGGCATAATACTCGCTGAAAAATGTCGGACTTTCTATAAAAAACATCATGAATAAACTTCAAAAGGAAATATTTGTATACATCATCAAATTTCATTAAATTTAACCTTTTGTACATGTCACTAGTTCTCATCAGAGGTACATTATTCTCGTCGTGCTTAACCTTTAGAATGTTCCTTAGTATTTTATTGAGAGAGGTTTTAATGTTATGGAGGTTTATCTCAGGAACACCACCCCAAATGATAACATTTTGTATTATTACAGGGTACACCAAGGAGTAATACATGGTCATAAGAGCAGACATGGGCACAAGTGAGGAAAGTGGATAAAAAACACCTTGAATTTTGCTTAATTTCCTAAAAACTTCAGCTGATTGCAGAGTAAAACTTAACTTATTATCAATAACGATGCCCAAGTACCTGACACTGGAGACCCACTCAAACTTAGTTCCGTTAAAATACATGTCTGGCAAGCTTTCAACATGCCTTGGTGTGAACAACATTAATTTAGTTTTTTCTACGTTAGGAATTAGTCTATTATTCTGGAGCCAATTTGTGAGTTCAGCAATCAATATATTTAATTTGCTAATGCACAATTCAAGTGATTTTTCTCCGATATAAAAAACTGCATCATCTGCAAATAGAACCTTCTTTGCAATCCTTATATCTACTATGTCGTTAATAAAAACATTGAATAGAAGGGGTCCTAGAACCGAACCCTGTGGTACCCCAAAATTTATAGGTCCAGTATCAGACACATGGCCATCAATACAAACATACTGCCTTCGGGTACTCAAGTATGACAAGAGGAAGGAGTTGACAATACCTCTAAATCCTCTTATTGATAACTTATGGAGAAGGATATTCCCATCCACAGTATCGAAAGCCTTCTTTAGATCCAAAAGAAGTGCTACTGTATACGATTTCTGGTTAAACGAGGGTAAAATATCACTTACAACCTTAAAAATGGCAGTAGTAGTGCTACATGCTTTTCTAAAACCGAACTGAAGGTTCGAAAGTACATTAAAACGATCAATGAATTTGACCATCCTCGAATGAGTTAGTTCAAAAATTTTATTTATAGTAGTTAGAGTTGTAATTACTCATTTTGGTTACATCACCTGACTTGAACACTGGGATAACCCGACCAACCTTAAGGAGATCAGGGTACAAGCCTTGAGCAATGCTCAGATTATACAAGTGCGCAATGATAGGTCCAACAGTATCACGAACTAATAGGAGTAAACTGGGCTTAATATCGTTTAAACTGTTCCGCTTATCCGGCATTGATTGCAATACTGAACAGACCTCGCCCTCATCTGTTGGAGCCAAGAAGAATGTGTGGTCAATTCGACAAATATTATCAAAACATGTAAGATTTATATCATGAGGAAGATTCCCAGTAAGACGTGAAACAATATTCATGAAAAAATTATTAAAAGAATCTGCTATTTGTGGTCCCTCAATAACTGTCCCATCCTCTGTCATCACCGCCCGTACAGATTCCTTTACACCACGCCCAAGCAGGGTATTGATGTTGGACCAGGTCTTCCTGATATCCCCCCCACAAGTCTCAAACTTACTCATACAATACCTCATCTTGATTTTATTTGTAACCCAAGTCAGTAAATTTTTGTACACATTAAACTGTCGTTTATGAACCAACCCACGCTTCATTAGACTGAATAGCTTGTACTTTTTCCGTATACACCTCTTTAGTTCAGGTGTTACCCACGGAGAACTAACTAGACTCCTGCTTATCCTCTTTCTTTTTATTGGGAGAGCAGAATCATAACACTCAATCAGTTTATGGAAAAACTCATTGAAAGGAATGTTAGAATTATGTGCTAAAAATACCTGTCGGAAACATGAATTTGACACTCTGTCAACAAACATCTGGATAGTGATAATAATAATAATAATGATAATAATGATAATGGTGTTAATACATACATACATACATATACCAAAGGCACTTCCCCCAATTTTTGGGGGGGTAGCCGACATCAACAATGAAACAAAACAAAAAGGGGACCTCTACTCTCTACGTTCCTTCAGCCTAACCAGGGACTCAACCGAGTTCAGCTGGTACTGCTAGGGTGCCACAGCCCAACCTCCCACATTATCCACTACAGATGAAGCTTCATAATGCTGAATCCCCTACTGCTGCTACCTCCTCGGTCATCTAAGGCACCGGAGGAAGCAGCAGGGCCTACCGGAACTGCGTCACAATCGCTCGCCATTCATTCCTATTTCTAGCACGCTCTCTTGCCTCTCTCATATCTATCCTCCTATCACCCAGAACTTTCTTCACACCATCCATCCACCCAAACCTTGGCCTTCCTCTTGTACTTCTCCCATCAACTCTTGCATTCATCACCTTCTTTAGCAGACAACCATTTTCCATTCTCTCAACATGGCCAAACCACCTCAACACATTCATATCCACTCTAGCCGCTAACTCATTTCTTACACCCGTTCTCTCCCTCACCACTTCGTTCCTAACCCTATCTACTCGAGATACACCAGCCATACTCCTTAGACACTTCATCTCAAACACATTCAATTTCTGTCTCTCCATCACTTTCATTCCCCACAACTCCGATCCATACATCACAGTTGGTACAATGGTGTTAATGATATTAGTATTACTAATATTAATATCAATAATGATAATAATAATAATGATAATAATAATAATAATATTAATATTAACATTATTATTAAAAATATTAATATTATTGATAGTATTAATAATAATATTATCAATATTAATATTAATAATATTTTTATAATATCAATATTAAAATTATTAATATAAATGATAATAATAATAATAATAATAATAATAATAATAATAATAATAAGGGTGTTAATAAAATTAATATTACTAATATTAATATCAATAATGATAATAATAATGATAATAATAATAATAATGATAATAATAATAATAAAAATAGTAATATTAATATTAACATTATTATTAAAAATATTAATATTATTGATAGTATTAATATTAATATTATCATCAATATTAATATTAATAATATTTTTATAATATCAATATTAAAATTATTATTATTAATATTATTAATAATAATAATATTAATTCAATATTAATAATATTAATAATATAAATTATGAAAATAATATTGA
>NC_090726.1:143038310-143068310 GCF_036898095.1 Palaemon carinicauda | reverse complement strand
CAACATTATATCATCAATTGTAGAAAATGAAGAGGTGGGAGTACTTAATACAGCAGAGCCCACTCACTTTTGTGTTCTGACAGGTACCTTGTCATGCATTGACCTATCAATTGCAAGCTCTAATTGACCTCTAGATTATGATTGGAGGACATTAGATCATTGGCATACTAGTGATCATGCATCAATCATTATAAACACCAACAATGGTCCACCTTTACAGAGATCGCCACGATGGAATCTTAACATTGAAAAGGCAAATGTAAAACCTAATTTATCAAGACCCTCTCTAAAGAAAGTCTACAGAAAATAATTTTAGATAAAAAATTGCCAATCGAAAGACCTCGTCTAGGATGTCTTCCAGAAATAATCCATAATTTACTCCTCCATTTTTTCAATGGAATTGCCAGGGTTTAAGGGCCAAATATGAAGAACTTAAGCTCCTCATTCATGAACACACCCCTATAATTGTATGCCTACAGGAGAGCAAGCTTGATGCTAATACTCCATGTCCCAAGAGTATGTTAGCTATAGGACACCATATGATCAACAAACTGGGAGCTTTGGCGGAAGTCTTACATACTTTCGCCGGGATGTTCCCCAAATATCTTTACCCATTTGTACCCCTCTGCTGTCAGTGGTTGTACAAATTGATATAGGGAGAAAATACACAATTTGCTCTCTTTATTTACCTCTTAATGACAACATCTCGTATAATGATCTAGTAGAAGTGATTCAACAACTCCCTCAACCTTTTATCTTGTTGGGGGATTTTAATAGTAAACATCCTTTCTGGGGCAATGTTTTGAAAACACAGGGGGCAACATTATATCATCAATTGTAGAAAATGAAGAGGTGGGAGTACTTAATACAGCAGAGCCCACTCACTTTTGTGTTCTGACAGGTACCTTGTCATGCATTGACCTATCAATCGCAAGCTCTAATTGACCTCTAGATTATGATTGGAGGACATTAGATCATTGGCATACTAGTGATCATGCATCAATCATTATAATCACCAACAATGGTCCACCTTTACAGAGATCGCCACGATGGAATCTTAACAAGGCAGACTGTGATAGATATCTTAAGCTAACTGCTCTGCACAGAGCCACAAGAAGGTCTTTAATCGATTGCGCAGACGCCGTACTGATGAGAATTTATTTATATACAAGAAATGTAGTGCACAGTTCTGCCGTGCCATAAAAGAAGCTTGGCTTCAGTCTTGGGTGTCTTGTTTCCTCCATTAACATTAGAACATCACCATCTTATGTGTGGAGGAAAGTAAAATGATAGCAGGCAAATTCACCCTCGACCCACCACCAATGTTGAAGGTGAATGAACAGTATATGGCTGGAACATGTGAGGTTAGAATGTCCTGGCTTATCATTTCTCAAGTGTATCATGCAAGTGTGAAGCAGCTCCTGGTCACCAGTTTAGAATCATTGAAGAAAAGAAAATGTTAAAATTTGCAACAGTAAGGGAAGAGTCATACAATTCTCCTTTTACTGAAAGAGAATTTGACTCCTCCTTGCTACGTGTAATGTTACAGCCCCTTGACCCGATAGATTTCCATATGCAATGATTAAATATGTATCTGTTAATGCTAAGTTATTTATTTTATGCATTATTAACAGAATATGACATGAACATAGTTATCCAAGTGTTTGGGAGCTAGCCATTATTTTAGCCTGTTTTAAAACACAGCAAGGATAAGTTTTTAGCAGCAAACTATCATACAATTGCATTGACATCTTGTTTATGCAAGATCATGGAGGAGATCAATGCAAGACTTAGGTAGTACGTGGAAAAGAAGGGTATTTTATCACCTATCCAGTGTGGATTTAGAAAAATGCACTCCGCAACTGATGTGTTGATACGACTGGAATCCTCCTTTTGTGAAGCCTTTGCTTCCAAACATCACCATGTAACAGTCTTTTTTTTCCCTTGAAAAGGCATATGATACTGCATGGAGATATGGTATACTTAAAACCATTCATGAATTGGGATTAAGAGTTTTTCAAGTGAGAGTGAGGGAACCTCTATCAGAGAGTAAATGGCAGGAAGGAGTAATTTCTCAGGGTAGTGCGCTGAGTGTAACCTTGTTTGCACTAGTAATTAATGGGATATCCTCAGTCATTCCCCAGGATGTTCTATCAACATTATTTGTGGATGATCTCTCCATATCATTTGCTGGAGCTAGAATGGCAATGGTTGAGAGAAAACTACAACTCTCAATTGATAAAATTATTCAGGGGGCTGATATGAAGGAATTTAAGTTTTCAACAAGCAAAACGACTGTAGTCCATTTCTATCATATTTGGAGAGTACTCTACATCCAGCCCCGGATATATACACCAAAGGTCAATGGATCTCATGTGTAAGTGAGCCTAGATTTTTAGGATTGATATTTGATTATAGGCTTACATGGGTTCCTCACTTGAAAGCTTTAAAAGTAAAGTGTCTTGAGGCTCTGAATCTTTTAAGTTTTGTCCAATAGCCTACATCATGGGGGCAGACCGCAAAACTATTTTAAAGTTATACAAGTCGTTATCTTTTTCAAAAATTAGTTATGGGATTGAAATATACTCCTCAGCCACCCCAAATCGACTAAATATTTTAGATTCTATATACCATACTGGTATCAGATTGGCCACAGGAGCATTTATAGCTTTGCCTATCCAAGCCTCCTTGTTGACGCTGGAGAGTTACCTTTTGACCTTTACCAAAATTCTTCTATTGTTTGTTATTGGTTTAGGTTGCAAGGACTCCCTAACTCTTTAGCCTTTCTGACTGCAAGCCTTTTAAGAGAGTCATCATACTTTTAAGTTGCACCCAAAATCTCCTCAACCTTACGGTTTTCAGGTGAAACAATTGTTAAAGTCATGGTATAATTAAAAGGTGTTTCCATTTAAGATATCATTAACCCCTCCATGTATATTACCAACGATTTCTTTTTGTAAATATTTTATTGGTGTTAAAAAGAATATGACTGACTTGGAAGCTAGGTCTTTTTTATCGGACATGTTGCAGTACATAGGGAATCAACTTTTATATATACTGATGGCTCCAAATCTGATGCTGGAGTTGGATTTGGAGTATATAATGATTTAATTGTAGAGGTGTACTTCCTCTAACAGCTTCAATATTTCCTGCCGAACAGTATGGCATAATAACCGCTATTGAGCAAATAGTGTTGGAGGAATAGGGTAATTTTACCATTTTTAGTGATGCAAGGAGTGTCCTTCAAGCTTTAGAAGTTTTTAATTCTAGTAACCCTTTAGTTTTAAAGATTTTAGAATTATTTTTATTATTGGACTTAGAGGTATAAAAGTTTGATTTTGTTTTGTTCCAGCACATATAGGTGTGTCTAGGAATGAGAAGGCAGATTTACTGGTAAAGGATGCTGCATCCGAGTTGCTACCAAGAAGAAACTGTTTTATAGTAATTGGCAACAGCATTGGGATAGTCTAGGTGGATATGAGATGAGAGAAATAACAAATGTCATATCTCCCTGGAGGTATAACATGATGCCCCGAAATGGGAGACGTCTCTTTGTCGTCTCTGTATTGGTCACACTTTGTTGACACAAGTTTTTGATGACTAGGCAACATCAGCCATATTGCGATGAATGTTTGGTACCCTTGACAGTGAGACTTTGTTGATCGAATTAGCACCGAAAGAAATAGACATCGATTTGAGGTTCGAGATGAGGATGGCAGGTTTATCCTTGCCAAGATTCTCGGACATGTCTTACCGTACTAGTGGTATTTTTAAATTTATTTCAGAAGCAGATCTTCTGAAAGCTGATTAACTTTCATAAGGACATTTTTGCTTATATCGTTTTAAACTGAATTACCATTTATTTATTTCTTTATAACAAATATCAGCGTCAATGACGTTAGATGTCAGGATGCCTGATAACTCATAATCAATCAATCAATCAACTTCCCTTGCGTCGTATGGAAACTTACGTTAACAATAAGGAATATTGACTGCTGAAAAGAAAGATAAGAAGAAAATCGTAAATATAAAATAATTTTTTTCTTTGTAGGTTGTGTCCGGTTTTGGGCCCCACAAAAAAATGTTTCATAACTCTCATTACTTGTAGACCAGCTTTCACTTGTTATGATTTTCTCCCAAATGAATTTGGTTAATACTTCATATGGAAGTTATATAAAACGTGCGTTACGACCATAATGTATTTTTTTAAGCAACCATGTAATACGATATTATGCTCAAATTCTTGTAGAATTCTACTATATATGTATGTAAACGACAAACGCATTTTATATGTATATATATATATATATATATATATATATATATATATATATATATATATATATTTGTATATTATATATATTATATATATTATATATATATTATATATGTTATATATATATTATATATATATATATTATATATATATATATATATATTATATATATATATATATATATATATATATATATATATATTTCACCCATCTGTAAAATTGTCCATTTCATAAAAGTGGTAATTTCATCATGAATCTTGAAATTTGTCTAAATAGTTGCTTCTGTTAAATATACTGTACATGCGCAATAGGTGTCGGCTATTCCAAGAAAAGTCCTCACCTGTCTCATATAAATCAAATTTCAAGGTCAAAAGCTTAAACCCAAAGACTCAAAATTCAATCATTTCATTCTGCCAACAAATGTTTCCGTCATTAATTTCTTATGGTGTTTTCAGGACTGTACTGCTTTAACAGTGCAATAGTAATTAGATATACAGGCTAAGTTGATAAGAATATGATACAAATCCGAAAATTGTCGAAAATCGGAAATTAATTTTTAATGAACTTCACAAGATCATGAGCCCCCGTCCATCGGCTCCACAAGATGATGCTAAATTATGTTATGTAAAGGTAACTAATATGTTTCGAAACTTTTTTTTCGGAACATTTATAGAGTTTTGTAACTAGAACACAGCTGTCACTTAGTGTGCAGTAAGTGGGTAACATAAAAGGTGGCCCACAACCTTGCCCCAAGCATCAAATCATATGAATATTGTTTATTATTACATTTAGCATAATATCAGTTGGCAAGCCTACTTGTACATTCCAAACTCCAGAAAAGGTAAAGCAGTGATCAGCTGTTCAGCTATGCTGCTAGTTCCAAATAGTTTTGTGTAATATGGAATAGTCCAATGAAAAATTACTGAATGTTATTGAACTATTGCACGGCCAACCTATGCATCTGACCCAGACTTCAAAAAAGTGGTAACAGAAAACAGATACAATGATGTATATTGCTGAAACACTAAGTTTTGGTAAATATATTTTTGAGAACATTGTTCTGTGTATTGAAAGATTAGTAAGGACTGAGTTTACCTCATAAAGTTCCTGGAACATACCATAGCATCAAGTAATCTTGATCCAATAACATGTGATTTTGTTTCATAAACTTCCTGGAATATATCATACCTTCAAGTAACCTTGATCCAATTATGTGACTATTACGAAGGTTTAATAACTTTTGAGTGGACATATTTTAATGCATTTTGCATCATAAGGATACCCTGCCTCCCCAAATCCTCTCAAACTGTGGAGTTGGCTTCTTGTATCCCTTCAGGACAGCTATGTTAGTTTCCAGGATAATTTGAGGAGAGTAGCCACCTAATGTATCCCACGTGGCTGTTGTAACACCTATATTTTATCTTTGACTGATGAAAACAAGGAACTTACACCAAGAGTATGGAGTAGCCTAAAGTATAGATCTTTTCTCAGAGAACTCCATTCAGTATGGGGAGGCTTTTCCAGACTCAATAGATGTAGATAGGAAAGAACTCTGGAGGGAAGCAAGAAACAGCAGGAAGGCATGGAAACCTATAAAGTAGCTCAATAAAGAGCAAACAAATACAGCATGAAAAGCACCTGTGTCTCCCGAAAGCGTTGCAAACCAATTGCTAATAAATGGTAACCATTACAGTAAAGGAAGAAGATATCTGAAAAAAAAAATGAAAACTGAAATAAAAGAGGTCATTCAGAGCAGTGAGGAGATCATTTACCCTTTCACCATGAAGGAGCATTAAGAGGCCATCAACACCCAAAAGCCTGGGAAAGCTGCTGGCCCAAATGCGATAACACCTGAAATTATCAGATATTTTGGCATCAAAACCTTTAGAGTGGATACTTGCACTCTTTAATAACTGTACAACTATATTTAAAATACCTAAAATTTGGAAAATTATAAAAGTAGCGGTGTATTAAAAGCTAAAAAGGATCCTAAATAACCAATAAGTAAAGATCTATTTTCCTCGTCTGTACCCTATACAAAATCTATGAGTGACTGGTCGTATAAAACCTACTGTAGATGAACAACTAACACGCGACTAGGCAGGCTTTAAGCCTGGATGATCCTGCTGTGGACAGGTACTAAATATAATACAGTATATACAGCACATAAAGAATGGATTTCAGAGCAAACTCATCACTGGTATTGTATTTGTAGACCTTAAAGCTGCTAACAACTCAGTCAACCACCGAGCCCTCCCCCTCAAACTTGCCCAAGTTTTGAAGAACACTACCATTATTCACATCATAGAGGCCCTTTTGACTATCAGTCACTATTTTGTTGAAATGGAGGATAATTGTAGCCATTGGAGGCACCAAAAGAATGGATTCTCTCAAGGCTCTGTTCTAGCTCCTATCCTATTCAACATATATCAAACGACCAGCCTGAATTCAACAATATACTGTGCTTCATTTATACCAACGACCTTTGCATTAATATGGAGGCCAAAACTTTCTAGCAATAGAAGAATACCTCAATAAAGCTCTTGAAGACCTAACGTAGTGCTATAAAAAGGGTTCCCTAATGCCAACCCAAGAAAGATGCAAGTTTGTACTTTCTACCGAAACAGCCACTTGACAAGCAAAATCCTGAACATCAAATAGGGAATTAAACATATTGAATCAAATAACCCTGTTCTCCTTCAAACAAAATGTGAAGCTGAAGAAAAGCTGTCAAGCCATGACAGTTGAATGACTAATCTAGCAAACTCACTGTGGGTAACTGACCTTGTTACCTTGAGGCAGTCTTCTATGGCACTGTGCTATTCAACAGCTGAATATTGTTCTCCCATATGGGGCTGGTTTTGCCATGCTTGGAAGGTTGACTCTGAACTCAACAAAGCTAGTTGCAACATCACAGGTAATCTAAAGCCAACATCTCTTGCAGCCTTCTACAATCTCACAGGCATTTTTCCACCATTCATAAAATATGAGGCAATCTGTAAGGCATAAAGAGAGAAAAGCAGTTGTCTGACAACAAGCGCCCTCTCCACTACCACAAAGGGATGCAGCCAAAAATCAAGTCACATAAGAGCTTCGTGATTGTCGACCTACCGTGGCATTAAGCGACTATTGACCTACAGACTGGGACTGACCAAAGTGACAGTGAGTCCTTCTCTCAGCCAAGTGAAAATCTCCCCAATGGTATTTCATTCAACAGAAAAGACAGGGTTATGCTCAATCATGCTAAAGCAAAGGTAGGAAGAACTGGGGATGATTGGCTCAGGTGAAGACTCTCTGAGAGTGCTCTTTGCACGTGTGGAGACCCCATCCAATCTATGAATCATAATCTCCAAGGTTGCCTGAGAGGTCCTAGCGGTTCTGATGATGATCTCGTAAGTGTTAACTAGACTGATCTCAATTGGCTAATGCGGAGTTGTGATAAGATGTGATGATTCCTTTTGGGCGGTATTGAACCTATTTACTTGCAGGTGTCGTTCTCTGGTGTTGTTGTAGTCCCCTTATAGGTCCTCTCTCCTCTCCTTTCTCAAGTGTTACTGTGGTAGGCTTATATATATATATATATATATATATATATATATATATATATATATATATATTATACAAATATATATATATATATATATATATATATATATATATATATATATACACGTTTATATATAACTATATTATATATATTTATATTTATGTATATATATTTTATATTATATATTAATAATTTATGTTATATATTATAATATATATATATATATATATATATATATATATATATATATATATATATATATATATATATATATATATATATATATATATATATATTAATATGTAATATATAAATTATATATACATAAATATAAATATATATAATATAGGTATATATAAACGTGTATATATATATATATATATATATATATATATATGTATATGTACTGTATATATATGTATATGTACTGTATATATATATATATATATATATATATATATATATATATATGTGTGTGTGTGTGTGTATATATATGTATATACAGTATATGTGTATATATGTGTATATATAAATATATATATGTATATATACACATATATATACACATATATAAAACATATTTTGCTTCGTTTGCTGGTCGATCAAAATAATTTAGCACTGTTGAGTTTGTTCAATACTTGGAAGAGAGACTATCATAAAAGTCATAAACGTGTACATATAGTACAATCATATAATATACAGTATACCAAGTGACTCGTGTGTGTATGTATACATATATATATATATATATATATATATATATATATATATATATATATATATATATATAGCATTTTCATCCTCAAAAACAGCTTTTTCAGGGAAGGTTGAAAAGTTTGTAAATTAATGCAAATTTGCATGTCCTTATGTATATATTAGACCTAATTTTCATGAAGATTCTTGTGTCCATGAAACTTAGGGGGCTATTAAGGTAATGCTCATTGAAAAGATCTCCCGGGACTCAAAAACAAACATGAACGAAAAAAAAAAAAATTGTAAGGTGATGTTTCCTATGTATGTACTTCTTGTACCGAGAAAACGTCAAGTGGATATGATTTTAAGCTTTACAAGTCTCCTGTAACCGAGGGAAGTTTTTGTTTCCATGGCTGTAGGTAATTTTATTTAATATTCAATCCTTTTTTAATTTTCAATTCTTCTTTTATTCATAGGGAGACACTCTTTATGTGTGGATTTTTTAGTAAATGATTACGTGGATTGGAATTTATTTGTTCTCACTCTTATATATACCTCAGACATGTCCTTTCAGTTTCATCTGTTAACGGTCTTTTTTTGCCAATCCACACCCGAAAACTTTCTTATTTCATCAATTCATAGTCTTCTCTTTCTTTCCCGGCGTCTTTTACAATATTTAGGGACCAATTCTGTTATTCTCAATGTCCATCTATTGTCATTCTCATTATATGTCCTAGCCACGTCCATTTCCCCTTCTTACATGTTAGAATATCCTCTACTTTAGTTTGCCATTGTATACATGTTGCTGTTTTTCTGTCTCTTAGTGTTATTCCCATCATTATTTTTTCTATTTTTCTTTTAGTTCTATTTTTCTTTTAGTTGTAACTAGCTTATGTTTTAGTAAGCCTCAAGTTTCTGATGCACAAGTTAATACTGGTAGGACCATCTCAATAAATACTTTTGTTTTTAGAGAGAGTTATTTTACATTTCACATTCTCGTTCTGTTTACCAAATGCTCTCCATCCCATGCTTATCCTTTTTTTTTTTTTTTTTTTTTTTTTTTTTTTTTTTTTTTTTTTTTTTTTTTTTGTCTGTCTCGTGTCCTGGGGAAACGCACATTGTCTGTCCTAAGTACGTATATTTATTATCAATCTCTAGATGTTCGACTATAACTCTTATTTGCTGTCTCTCTGCATTTTCATTGGACATTATCTTAGTTATACTCATTCATTTTCAGTCAAACATTTCTCCTTTTTCTATTCAAATCTGTCATCTTTTGTAATTCCTCCCAGAATTCACTAAGCACACGTATGCCATCTGGAAATTTTAAGTTTTTCAATAATGTTTCCTACCTTTTCCCTATCTAAATTCTTGAAAACTTCTTCAAGGCATGCGTGAATAATTTATGAGATGGAGTCTCCCTGTCTAATTCCTTTCTCAATCGGAATTTTCTCTCTACTGTTATGCAGTTTTAGGATTGCTGTACTTGGCCAAGGCACCAGCTACACGTTGAGATACTACTGCGAGAAAGTTTTTGGGTCCTTTGACTGGCCAGATAGTAGTGCATTGGATCCCTCTCTCTGGCTACGGTTAATTTTGTCTTTGCCTAAAGATACAGTACACTGAATAGTCCGGCTTATTCTTAACACATTCTCCTTTTGTCCTCATACACCTGACAAAACTGAGATTACCATACCATTCTTCTTCGCTCAAGGGTTTAAGTACTGCAGTGTAATGTGTATGTGTATATATATGTATGTATATATATATATATATATATATATATATATATATATGTGTGTGTGTGTGTATTCATGTATACTGGCACAGTAGACAAAATTTTGAAGCTCCACAAAGTCTGTGCAAAGTTCGTGCCGAAGATCCTCTCTAACGACCAGAAGCAGTTTCGTGTGGATTGTTGCACTGACATTCTCGAAATGATAGAGGATAATTCAGTTTTCATGAATAAGGTAGTGACTTGCGACGAGAGTTGGGTGTTCACCTAGAAGCCTGAGAGCAACTCTGAGTGCTCAGTGGAAGCTCGCGACATCCCCCAGGCCCAAAAAAGCCAAGATGCTCCAAATTGCCCTGCATCTTGACACGTGTTCACAGATCGGCAAACCGGATAAGACTGGTTCCACAACATTCAAAGCTGCACTCAGACCTGCAAACATAGGAAGTTGCCAGTTAGTAATTTTATAGAATTTTATAATTTTTCACCATGAAGTAGTATTTCGATCAAATCATATTTAATGTCTCTTCTGACATTTTCTCATTATGAATTGAAGGTACCTTGTATATATATATATATATATATATATATATATATATATATATATATATATATATATATATATATATATATATATATATATATATATATATATATATATATATATATATATATATATATATATATATATATATATATATATATATATATATATATATATATATGTGTGTGATATATATGTGCGTGTGTTTGTGTGTAAACATACTGTGGTAACTGAATTACAAATAATTTTGAACACGGACAAATCTGTATACAGTACAAGTATAAATATTCAAATGGGTTTACAAGCAAAAATTTCCCACCATATCTGCATATTTTGTAGACAAATACTAACGAGACTATCACAAAATCAGTCATACGGTGCCCATACACCACTAATGTCCTATTGGTGCCGTGTTTATGTCATTTGAATGTATTTTTTGTGCCGTTTTAAAGAAAGGTCAAAAGCAGTCTTATATTGGTAGGTTTATTGTTTAGATTGAATGTAAGCATGTAGAAAAAAGAGAATCAACTGTCCATAAAGCATAATTTATGTTTCAGTTAGGGATAGGTAAAAGTCTTTCAATGGAGAGAACTTCAGATATTTTGCCAGAACTCAATATATTCTATTATCAATTATTAATTGTTATTTGTCGCTGATATGGGTTATAATTTTTTTTTTTTTCTAAATTCCATTACAAACCTTTCAAACCTTCGGAGATGAATGTACTGTACATGTGTATTTATGGGTTTGTGGAATGTAGTAAGTGAATTTCCTATACTTTTTATGGTAAAAATTGTTTTAGAATACAAACATTTCAATTACCGAGTAAACTCCCGGAATTAATTAAATTTGTAAACCTAGGTGCTGCAGTAAATACATGATAGTTTACATATGTTATATGTGTATGTATATATGCATAATTTTATATATATATATATATATATATATATATATATATATATATATATATATATATATATATATATACATATATATATATAAATATATATATATATATATATATATATATATATATATATATATATATCTATATATATCTATAAATATATATATATCTATATATATATATATATATATATATATATATATATATATATATATATATATTATACAGTAATCCCTCACCTATTGCGGTTAATGGGGACCAGAACCGACCGCGATGGGTGAAAAACCGCGAAGTAGGTTCCCTTCCTTATTTTTTGAATATGTACATTTTTTTGTGTACATGTATATGTATATATAATAACAATAAATGTATATTAACTCTATAAATGCATATGTCATCATTAGAACATTAAAGAATCATGTAAATAAATATCGATAATATAAATTATATACTGTACATAAAATAAAGTACTGTACTGTATAAATACTGTAATATAAATACAGTATTTAATACATTACGTATACTGTATGTACATTTACATTTATACATAAATAATATATACAGTAAATATATAGAGTGTAAGTTTACATGTACATACTTATGTAGATATGAATAGTGTACGTGTATATACTGTAGATATGTTGTTAGAACTCTTTTATTTTTATAACCAGATACATAACTCGCCTCTAACAATGACGATGATCTTGATAAATGACGACGAAATGCCTGTGCAGTATGATGGAGGTCGAAGAAGATGAAGATGATTTACTGCACAGGTTAATGAGATCTTTACTGTTCCTCAGGTGACGCCTCATCGTCAGTTGATAGAGGCAGTGGATCTTCAACGACAGCTTCTGATAGAGCCGGAGAAACTGCAGGAGTTGACGTAGTGGCTTGGTGGGAAGCCGGAAAGGCAGCAGGAGGAGTATCTGATTCTTCTGCAGAAGATTTTCGCTGTACTAGGAACATTGTGATAGGAAGTTGTTGACATTGTTTTTTCATCTGAGCAAAGATGCTCTTGTACAACGCCATTACACCGTCAATATGGTTACTAAATTCGATGGCTCTGACCATATCATCGATTTCCTGCGCCCTTTGCTGCAGAGCCCGTACCATGTTGCAGAGCTTTTGCAGGTTGTCCAAGGTAAGGCCACGTTCTTCAGCTTCGTCGTCGTTGCTGACGTTGGCTGCCTCTTCTTCTTCCTCACTCGCTGATCTTGTCATTTCGACAAGGTCCCTGTCGGTTAGGGGCTCCGAGTGGCTCTCGATCAGTGAGTTGATATCATCCGTTGTCATGTCGGAGAAACCTTCGTTGGCTACTAACCATGCCAGCCTCACAGCCTTATCTACGGCGGAGTGGTGAACTTCGTCTGGCGTAAATCCCTCGGAGTCATGAACAACGTCTGGCCACAATTTTCTCCAACTTGCATTCAATGTTTGCCGTTTCATCTCATTAAGAGCTTTCTGAATGTTGGCCAAGTGCATTGCAATGTTGTATTCCCACCAATATCTCTTGAGGCTGAAGTCCTCGTCGCCTTCGTTGATGGAGGAAATGAGGCCCTCCATCGTGGACCTTGTGTAGAGGGCTTTGAAGGCCCGAATGACCCACTGATCCATTGGTTGTATGAGGGAATTGGTGTCGAAGGCAGGAAATCCACTTGGATCCCGTCATAATGCAGATCCGTTGCCTGCCCGCCTGCACAGTCCATCAAGATGAGGACATTAAAGGGCAGCCCATTCTCCGCGAGGTACAGCTTCACCTGTGGGATAAAGCAGTTCACAAACCAGTTGAGTGTGAGGGTTTTGGTTATCCATGCCTTTTTATTACTCATCCAGTAGATGGGCAGTAAGGCTTTGTTTTTGTTTTTCAAAGCCCGAAGATTCATGGACTTGTAAATTAAGCCGGGCTTGAGCATGAAGCTCGCGGCATTTCCGCACATGAAAAGAGTGACGCGATCTTTGTGGGCCTTGAACCCTGGCTTCTTCACTTCGTCCTTGTGAAGGAACGTCCGGGACGGCATCCTCTTCCAGAAGAGGCCAGTCTCATCCATATTGAACACCTGCTCCGGGAGATAGCCACCTTCTTTAATTAATTTCGGGAACTCGTCCTCGACGTGAGGAAGAGCTGCGAAGGCCAAACCTCCTCTTGAATTTCTCGAACCAGCCCTTGCTGGCAACAAAACCACGTTTTTCTCATGGGGCAGTGTCATCATCTTCGTCATCATCGTCACCTTCGTTGTCTTTGTTCTATTTTCCTTCGGGAACTAGGGTATCATACAGGGTTTTGGCTTTGGTTCGATTCATGTTGGTATCGAGACTAACCTACTTTTCCCGATAGGCCGATATCCACATTCATAACGCATTCTCCATTTGCACAATCGTCTTATTACGAAGAGTCACAATGCGCTTAGTGTCCTTGGAGAACGTTATTGAGGCAGTTTTACGTATTTTCATATTTGTTTTTATGTAGTGAACTGTCGATTCATTCACTCCGTAAATGAGGGCAACATGCGCATAGCTACTGCCTGCCTTAAGCTTGTCCAATATTTTCACTTTCTCGTTCACCGTCATCATTTTTCTCCTCTTCTTTGGTTCACTAGATGATGTAGAGGGTAGAGGACATTTAGGAGCCATTTTCAAGGGCGTCACATGCACTATTTTACACTAAAAAGTATATGAAAACGGCTAAAAGTTCCACGTGGCAACACAAGCGAAGCGAGAGAAAATAATGAATGCGGTCTCCCTTCGCGGGGCGTACGGCTGGGAGAGATGCTGGGTAAAGCGTCTCGGTGGCTTGGCCAATCAGCTTGTGAGATTCTGGAACCGAGATGACTAATGAATCAGAGAGGTGTATTTTGAGTTGCGCGCCATCTCCGTGTTGATACCTGATGTTCTACTGTACTCTCTGCCTTCTGCTAGCGCCAGCATAACTCCTGCACCATTTTTCTAATTTTTGATGAATATTTTTGAAAATCTGCGATGCACTGAGACCGCGAAACTTGAGCTGCGAAATGGCGAGGGATTACTGTATGTATATATATATATATATATATATATATATATATATATATATTATATCTATATATATATATATATATTTATATTATATCTATATCTATATATATATATATATATATATATATTTATATTATATCTATATATATATATATATATATATATATATATATATATCTATATTATCTTATATATATATATATATATATATATATATATATATTCATAATATATCTATATATATATATCTATATTATCTTATATATATATATATATATATATATATATATATATATATATCATATATATACATAGTTTAAATGCATGAATTTTTTTGAAGTGCACATCAGTGCTGTAGCCACCCTAACCCAGCCAGTGGGAGGACAAACTAGTCCAACTTTGTACCATTCTCAAGTCCAGATAAATGGGGAGGATTGCTACTTGGTCTAGCTAACCGAGTATGAAAACTGTAACAAAAAACAATATTGAATCTCAAGTCAACAAGGGAATACAATAGGGCTAGCAGGCTAGGGAGTACTTTGCAAGTGACAAATGACGGGATGCAGTATCCCCTGAGAGGAGTGAGAAATACAAAAAGGGTACCGCAAAACTCTGAAATGCGGCTAAAGTAGTTAGTGAGGAATAAGGATTTGGAAAAGAATGGAAAGATAGGAATTGGAAATTTAATATTGGTAGCCTCACAGGAAATGGAAGTGTGTTGATTGATGTCCTAAATAGAAGAAAAAAAAATGTGGTTTTTATGTATAAAAGAAACTAAATGGAATGGGAAAAGGGCAAGAAAACTTGGGAAAGGATATAAAGTTTACTAAACAGGAGAAGATACAAAGAGAAATTGGATAGGAATATTCTCCAAGATTTGCAGAATGCCACAGAGGTCCATCGTATCAGTTAAAGTTGGTGAAAAGAGGTCATGGCTTATCATTCATTCTTGCATACACCCCTCAACAAGGGTTTAGTGAAGGGAAGTAGGGTTTCAGAGGAAATTAGAAGAAAATATAGAAATAGTTCCAAGAAGTGAACTGTGAGTGTTATCTTTGGATATGAATGGCCATGTAGGTGTGAGTTATGGTGGCTCTGAAGGAATACATGGGGGAAGAAGGTTTTGGAAGAAGAAACCAAGATGGTGAAAGTTTGTTAAAATTAGCAGAAACTGGGATTCTATTTGTCCAGAATATACAGTTTGAGAAAGAAGACATATGGTACATATGAAAGTGGACAAAATTAAATTTATATTTACTATTTTTGGTTAGGAAGTAAGACAATAAAATTATTATGGTGTGTAAATTTATTTCAAATGAATCTGTGGAAGCTCAACATAAATTGTTGGTGGGAGGTTTTGGGTTGAAAGCAATAAGGAAAAGAAAAGCTCTAGCCAGGAATAAGAGAATCAATACTTAGAAGCTGAAGAGGGAGAAGGTAAGAGAGTTCAGAAGTAAAGCAGAAAGAGCCAGAGACGAGCGAGATATAAAAGAAACATCAGAAATGTCTGAAGTTAAATGGGAGGTTATGAGAGAGATTGTGGTGCCAGCAGCAGCAGCGGTGTGTAGGAGGACAAGTTAGTGGTAAACAGCAACCGGAACAATAAACAGGATGGTGGAATTAAGAGGTTCAAACACCTGTGAAGAAAAAGAGTATGGGCAGAAGAATGTGTAAGAACAATTTACAAATTATTGAGAAATATAGATCGATAAATGGAGGAACGAGAAGAATGGTAGCTATTGCAAAGGGAGAAGTCAAATATAGAGTGGTATGAAATTATGGGAACATCGGAGGGAAAAAAGATAATCTACAGAATTGCAGAAGCAATCAGAAAGAAGATGATTAAAGATGAAAATTATATATTATTTGAAAAAGTGGGTGTCAAAAGAAGATAGACTATCTTTCACAACTATTAACCACTGAATATGACTACGAAGAAATGGAAATAATGTTCTTCCAGTAAAAGAACCAATAGTAAATATTAAGAGATAGTGAAGTCGAAAATTCTATGAAAAAGAAAAAGTAATTAAAATTGCAGGAAAATTAAAGATAACAGAAATGGTTAAAGCACTGAGAAATCTAAGCAAAGAGTGATTACACACACTATTGGAAAATATTTACAGTAGGAGGTAGAGAAAATGCCATGGGACTGGGAAGATTGTTAGATGTTGAAATTGTATATATAAAAAGGAGACATCTTCATCATATCTTGTCATGCCAGTACTGGACCCATTGCTTGGCCCCTTCATTTGTGTTAAAGAGGTCTTGATCTGTAAAGCGTATAAGCGAGCAGTTGGGTGATAACTGAGAGACGCTGTAATTGCAACTCCTTTCATTTCGACGCAGCACGAGTATAAATACAAGCCGTTCCAAGCAAGAATGGCACAAAAAAATCAAACACAATGATTCAAGTACATACTGGAATAGAATATTTATCAGTGTGAGGGGAGAGTGATAATGATAATGTACAAAAAACATAAATACTGATATAGTGTACGAGCGTGTGTGATACACGTGAGGTGCGTGGCTTCCCCCTTAGAAAAAACATACAGGGTACCCTGCTCTGGAGAGTTGCACTGTAGGGGGGTCATCTTGCAGGATGTACGCAGGTTTGAGGTTATCAATGGAGAGACAGTCTTCTTTGCCACGAACATTCAGTAAGAACGCCTTTGTTGTTTGACTTTATCTCGAGGAAAGGGCCTTAGAGGTGGCTTGCTGGTGCCGTTGTGCAAAGAAAACGTGCAATGCCTTGTACAAATCTCTCGGTATATTTTGCTTAGCTTGGGGAGTGTAAGTCTGGGGAAATGGAGTAAATTTTCCCACAACATGACATAGGCGCTGGAGATTGTTGGAGTAGGTTGCAGACGGAAAAATTTTGGCAGGGACGACCAATGGGTCGCCATACACCATTTCAGGTGCTGAGAAATCCAGGGCATAGAGGAGTGGCTTTTAGTCTCAGGAGGACAAAGGGAAGTTGGGTAAACCAGTTAGAGTCCTTGCAGCGGGACATCAAAGCTGCATTGAGTGTATGGTGAAAACGTTCAACCATACCGTTGCCTGTAGGGTTGTCTAAGGTTGTTTGATGAAGGGTAATACCCAGAAGATTTGTTAATGATGTCCACAATTGAGAGGTGAAAGTGGTACCGCTGTCGGAAGTAATATGCTCAGGATACCAAATCCCGCTCTGCATCCTGAGCAAGGCAGATGTACACGAGGCGGAAATTGCAGCTTCCATGGGAATGGCTTTAGGCCAACGAGTAGAGTGGTTGATAACAGTAAACAGATAATGATATCTTTGGGATGTTGGTAGGGGACCTTCAACATTAATGTAGATGTGGGCAACGCGTCTCTGAGGTTGAGGAAAGGTGCTCACTTCTGAATCTGTGTCTCGATGTACTTTTGAGGTTTGGCATTAAATACAGGCACGAACCCATTCCTTAGAATCCTTAGTAATGCCAGGCCAAATGAACTTTGTCTTCAGCAGCTTTGCAGTAGAACAGCATGAGGGATGTGAAAGGCCTTGAATAAAATTAAACGCCTGTCGGTGCATGGAAGAAAGTATTCATGGTCTAGGGCTACCAGTTCTGACGTCACAGAGGAGGGTGAAGTTGAAGTCGTTGAGAGGGACATCCTTCCTATGGAGAGATGTGCATGATGTCCTACATGCTTGTTACTTTGGATCTTTTTGTTGGGCTTCTGCCAAGGCATTGTAATCCAATCCCAGGTGAATGGTGGCCAATGTGTTTCCTGACAGGGTATCGGCAACGGGATTCATTTTCCCAGGAATGGGATGAAGGATACCACTGTGTTCAGCCATGGCGGAGAGATGTCGTTGTTAACAGGCGGATCAGGCGTCGCACTGTGGTCCTTGCGAGTGACGAAGGGCGTACCTCTCAAGAAGTGGCGAAAGTGACGGACAGCGAAGTGTACCGCCAGCAATTTGTGGTCAAAGGTAGAGTAGCCGGATTCAGCCGTGAACAGTTTCCTACTGAAGAAGGCCAATGGGCAGGGTGAGCCATTGATCACTTGCTCGAGGACTACCCCAATAACAATGTCACTGTCATCGGTGGAGAGAAGGAAAGGTGCATGTGGCATGGGAAAAGTAAGACCAGCAGCGGTTGATAGGGCATTCTTCACGTTGCAGAATGCCGCTTCTTGAAAAGGACCCCATTTTAGGTCTTTTGGCTAACCCTTGAGGGAGGCGTAGAAGGGGACAAGAGTGGCTGCGATAGCTGGCATGAAATGGTGATAATAGTTTATCATGCCCAAGAATTCTTGCAGTGGTTTGATGAGCGAGGGCATGGGAAAGTTCAGACTGGCTTCTACCTTCTAAGGGAAGGGGTGGACTCCTTCAGGAGTGATGCAGTTCCCAACATCAATAATTCGTTGGTGCCAAAGGTACACTTGTCGTACCGGACAAGAACTTTGCTGTTGTAGGCAGTCGAGCACTCTGTGGAGATGACGGAGATGTTCCTCTTTAGAAGAAGAGAACACAAGTATGTCGTCCACATACCATACATAGAAAGGGAGGTTCCTTAAGATGCCGTCCATGAGGCGATGAAAAGTGGCCCCAGCATTACAAAGGCCAAAACAGGAGTAATTGAAGGTGTATGTACCAAAGTGGGTGGTGATGGTGGTCTTGGGGATGTTTTCTGGTACCCCTTCAGGAAGTTGAGCGTGGAGAAAACCTTTGCTTTGTGTAAGTAAGAGGTCACGTCGGTGATGTTAGGGAAGGTAGAGTGATTCGGTTCTGTATGCATGTTCAGGCGCCTGTAATCCCCACACGGACGCAGAGAGCCATCATTCTTAAGGACGATGTGCAAGGGTGACGACCATGGGATTGAGGCGTTTTGGCAAAGGCCCATTTCTTCCATTTCAGCAAAGGTTTGTTAAGCAACTGCCAAACGATACGGTCTGAATCTGGCAAACGCTGGGGGCTCTTTCTTCTTGTTATCGTGATAAATACAGTGTTTCAAGGGAACTGCGGCTATTTGACAAAATCCTGGACAGAAAGCTTCCAGGTATGATGTAAGGAGGTGGGCGTAGCCATCCGTGGGTGCTTTGATGTGCAGAGCGAGGTCAGAGGGTGCGGGTTGGAGAGGCGTTGAGGAGTACGAAACTACATTGACTAAATGTTGTCGAGTTACATCGACCAAGAGGTGAAAATGTGATATGAAATCTGCACCCGCGACTGGCAATGTGACGTCAGCAACGAGAAACTTCCAAATATATTTGGCGCTTCTAAACAATAATGTGAGGGTTTCATAACCATGGGTAGGTATCTTAGATCTGTTGGCAGCTTCCAGGCAGATGCTGGTAGACTTTGACAGACTACGTCGTGTCCTGGAGAGTGGCCTTGGTAGAAGAGAATGGCAAACACCCGTGCCTACCAAAAATCGCATGCGGGCAACCGGTAATGGTAAGTACTGGCTCAGGAGGTACGATTTCAGGCGTCGTACGTTATTGCCGTGTCTCCTTGCTCGCACAGCCAGTCGCATATTTTGTGGGAAAGTGTCCTCGAGGATTGCCGTGAGAACATAATCTGCTTTGGTACTTGACCGAGTCACGCCCTTGATGCAAAAGTGGACATCAGCATGCTGGAACCAGGCTAACGCTTCTCCGATGGTGAAGGATGGTAGTTTAAGTGATGTGGCTTTGATAGTAGAGTCAGTGTCAGAAGGTGCCATCATCAAACAATACTGCACAGTAGTGACGGGGAGAGGTGGGAGGGAGCATGTCACTCCGCTAGTCACCAGTGTGCGAGCGAGCAGTTAGGAGATAACCGAGAGACTCCGTAATTACAACTCTCTTATTTTGATGCAGCATGAGTATAAAGCCGTTCCAAGCAAGAACAGCACAAAAATTCAAACACAATAATTCAAGTACATACAGAAATGTCATTACAGTGTACGAGTGTGTGATAAACATGCTGTTTAACAGGTGGGTCTCGGTTCACATTCACGAGGGATGCATTGATTGCACTGGATAGCCACACTGGTACTCGCTAGTGAATGAGAGTCTAACCGACTCAGGTTCTTGCCCAGTCTTTTCTTGAGAGGGTTAATCCACTTGGGAGTTGTTATTTGGACTCGGGATAGCAGTTGTCTAATGCTCTCCATTTTTTAGCCTATGTTGAGCTGACAGCTCAGAATCTAAGCTATGGATGGTCCTAAAGCTCTTTCTGGGCTTCAGTCTTCTCACTGAGGTCTTGACTAAGCTTCTGTGTCATGGCATGGATGCCTTTGCAGATCTGTGGTGATGCAATGCCCGCCAGTCTGAAGAGTGCAGGAAATGCTGTTGTTTTCAAGGTGTCGGTTATTATTCTACATATTATTATTATTATTACCAGCCAAGCTACAACCCTAGTTGGAAAAGCAAGATGCTATAAGCCCAAGGGCGTCCAATAGAGAAAAATAGCCCAGTGAGGAAAGGAAATAAGAAAATAAATAAATGATGAGAACAAATTAACAATTAATCAATCTAAAAACAGTAACAATGTCAAAATAGATATGTCATATATAAACTATTAACGTCAAAAACAGATATGACATATATAAACCATAAAAAGACACTTGTCAGCCTGGTTAACATAAAAATATTTGCTGCAACTTTGAACTATTGAAGTTCTTCTAATTTAACTACCCGATTAGGAAGATCATTCCACAACTTGGTAACAGCTGGAATAAAACTTCTAGGATACTGTGTAGTATTGAACCATATGATGGATAAGGCCTGTCGATTACAATTAACTGCCTGCCTAGTATTACGAACAGGATAACATTGTCCAGGGAGATCTGAATGTAAAGGATGGTCAGATTTATGAAAAATCTTATGCAACATGCATAATGAACTAATTGAACGACGGTGACAAAGATTAATATCTAGATCAGGAATAAGAAATTCAATAGACCGTAAGTTTCTGTCCAACAAACTTGGAGGAGAATCAGCAGCTGAAGACCAGACAGGAGAACAATACCCAAAACAAGGTAGAATGAACAAATTAAAACACTTCTTCAGAATAGTTTGATCATCGAAAATCTTGAAAGACTTTCTCAATAAGCCAATTTTTTTTGCAATTGAAGAAGACACAGACCTAATGTGTTTCTCAGAAGTAAATTTGTTGTCGAGAATCACACCTAAAATTTTAAAAGTCATACAAATACTGAAGTCCGGATGTTGAGGAGCCACCGTCCTTGACTTACTTACAATCATACTTTGAGTTTTGTTAGGATTCAACTTCATACCCCATAATTTGCACCATGCACTAATTTTAGCTAAATCTCTATCGAGGGATTCACCAACCCCAGATCCACATTCAGGGCAAGGAATTGAGGTAAAGAGAATAGCGTCATCTGCATATGCAACAAGCTTATTTTCTAGGCCAAACCACATGTCATGTGTATATAGTATGAAAAGTAATGGGCCAAGAACACTACCAAGTGTGTTGTTAAGCTTAGGATCTATTTTGTGAGTGTGGCTTGATATTGCCCTTGCTGCTGAGCAATGTTCAGCAGCAGAGTAGCATACTGCTAGAGCTGTTGTTCTCAGTGTCTTTGGATGTGTTCCCTAGTTATGGACCTGTTCCTTAGTTATGGACCTGTTCCCGAGTTAGAGTTAGCAAGTTTGCCTAGTAGATTGTTTCTCATGCAACTTTCAACTTGAGTTTCCTTACATGTTCTTCAAAAGACAGGGTTCAGTCTAATGTGACTGCCAGGTATACAGGAAAGTCACCATGCTCTGGTCTCTCATTATTCTACAAGATGTTCAATTTTCTTTTTGTCTGGTGTATTCACTTGCGTCTTTTCAGAATTGACATGAAGCAAGTTACGCTTATAATACATTGTGAGATGTTCAAGAGGAGCTGATAGTCCGTTCTTATAGCTTCAAATGGGGGCGCTTGTTTTGCGATACACAAATCATCTGCATATATAAACCCTCGGATGTTATCAAACTCTGACTAGTCATTGGTATAGATGATAGAAAGAAATGGGGCGAGAACAAAGCCTTTTAGGAGACAATTTTTCTGCATATGATATCTGCCCTTCTTGCCATCCATTTCAGCTAAGAATGATTGGTTTGTGAGCAATGACTGTATGATCTTCACAATCTTTGTGTTATGAACAACTTTGACCACCTTTAGGAGACACATTCTGTGATATATTGTTTCATATGCATCAGTGAGATCCACAAGTGCGCCAGTAATTTTTCTGGCCTCAAAACTATCCTCGATGTAAAGAGCGAGGTTTGATATTTCTGTACAACATGAATGCCCCGGTCGGAATCGAGCATGGTCTGGTAATAGTTTTGTTCCCCTGTAAGGCATATGCAGGCCATTATAATTTGTTCATATAGGTTGTAGAGAATGCAGAGGGGGGAATGGGATGGCAACTTTTTCTGCTATCGGGATATTTTCCAGATATAGTAAGGCCACAACTCTTGCTCTTCTCCATATCCAGGATTTTTAAACTTCTTGCACAGTTGTTGAAGAGAGCAAGAATCCATGATCCGGTGCTGTTACTGTTGTGATTCTGTCAAGTCCACCTGCTTTGCTAGGTTTTAGGTGTTTCATGGCTTCTTGGAGCTCTTCTATGTTAACAGGTTGAATTGTTAACCACTTTCCCCCCCCCCCATGATGCAGTCCACTTTATATCAAATTTTCTTGAAGTATCCTCGTTCTTTATTGGGTGGTTTTCCGTTGTAGTACTTCGTTGGCCACTTCATCAGGTGTCATAGCAGCCACACTTGTTCTAGTGTTCTTTTCAGTGATCAATTTCTTTATAGTAGTCCATGCCTTCTTGCTATTATGAGTCATGTCTGTTAGGGTCTCATCTAGGTTGATAGTATTTTCATCAAATGAATCTGTATTTTATGCTTGTATATACTCCTCATATAGGTCATTACTTAGATCTGTTGGGCAAGGAATGAAGGCCTTTCTGTATTTTCTTGGGATATGTTCATTGGAAACCTCCCACATAAGCTTTTGTAAGTCTCCATAATTTCTCTGCTCTTGCTTCAATATTGGAGATCCTGGAATAGAGTACTGGTGTATAGTATTCCCCTTGTGACTTTTGAAAATTAGATCTGGGGCTGAATTCAAGTCAAGAGACCTGATAACTGGCTTCACATCCAAAGTGGTTGGCCTATGCTGTAATTTGGGGATAATGTCATTAATAGTTTTTTCAAAGTTAGTATAGAGGCGAGAGGACACACATTCCATATCCGAGTTTTATCCTCTTCTCCATCTAGCACTCATAATGAATGGTTTATCCTTTGCATTGAGGTTGATCGCCATATTGTTGTTCAGAGCCCATTATTATTTTGGGTATAGCCCCATATGGTGCTATGACTGGTGAAATCACCAGTAGCAATTATAGCTTTATTTCTTGGGTTCATAATTCTGGGCCACCTGAATAGCGTTCTTTGGAAATTATATACTGACACAATGGTGATGTGTGTCATTTCTACTTAAAGTATTTCCATTCCTTTGGTTGAGAGATCTGAGCATTTCAAGGTAATTGATATATCTCTCGCATAAATTACACTTCCGTGAATAGGGCTAGCATGGTAGACCACCAGATGTTGATTAATTTGATATGCTTGAGCAGTAGTTTGGGTTTATTAGAGGAAAGAGCACTGTAGAAGCTATCTTCACAGTAAGATAAGTCCGTGAGAAATATGTAGAAGAACACAGTAAAATTTAAATGTGTTTTAAGGATCTTGAAAATGTTTATGGCGAGATAACAAGAAGGTTAGTCTATTGATGTTTGAGAAAGAAAAGAATACTGGAGGAATTGGTAAGGTTAATGGGGATGATGTGAGGGGGATTAATAAAAAACAGAGAGGGACGATACTGAGACAGCAGTGAGCCAGAGTTTGATGGAAACATGGGGAAAACAAAGACATTAAGACTTAAAATAAAGATCTACAAGATAGTTATCAGGGTTGCACTTTTATATATTGCAGAAAATTTGATAATGAGGGAAGACGATGGACTGTTGGAAAGAACCAAGATGAGGATAATGAAATGGATTGCTTGAATATCAATACTGGAAAGGAGGGAGAATTAAGATATAAGGAGAATGAGTGTTATGTGGAATGTGAAGGTAAGGCGAGGGAAGCTTGTCTGAGATAATATGGTCATATAGGAAAAAAGTGATGAGTTAGGACCAATCAAGAGAACTAAGAACATGCAAGTGATGAGGAGTGTGGTGCGTCAGTGGAACAGATGGAGGAGGAGGTGAGGAGGGATATGGGCGGGATGAGAGCAAATGCTAGGAATAGAAAAAGATGGAGAAAGTTGTCTGGAGTGGCCAACCCTGCCGTACAATCAGACTAATAAAGTCGAAAGAAGCGGAATAGCCTCCCCGGTTCCAGACCACCCATTGAGGTACTACCACTAGAGAGTTATTGGGTCCTTTGACTGGTCAGACAGTACTACATTGGATCCTTCTCTCTGGTTACGGCTCATTTTCCGTTTGCCTACACACACACCGAATAGTCTGACCTATTCTTTACATAATCTCCTCTGTCCTCATATATCTGACAACACTTAGGTTACAAAACAGTTTTTTCTCGCTCAAGGGGTTAACTACTGCGATGTAATTGTTCAGTGGCTACTTTCCTCTTGCTAATGGTAGAAGAGACTCTTTAGCTATGGTAGGCAGCTCTTTTGGTTGAAGGATACTCCAAAATCAAACCATTGTTCCCTGGTCTTAGAGATTGCCATAACCTCTGTACCATGGTCTTTCACTGTCTTGGGGTAGAGCTCTCATGCTTGAGGATACACTCGGGCACACTACTCGAGCTTACTTCTCTTCCTCTTGTTTTTTAAAGATTTATAGTTAATATATGAAATATTCATTTCAATGTTAATACTGTTCTTAAAATATCTTGTATTAATTGTTAATTACTTTTCTTGTAGTTTCCTTATTTCCTTTCCTCAATGGGCTATTTTACCTGTTGGAACCCCCGTGCTTATAGCATTCTGCTTTTCCAACTAAGGTTGTAGTTTAGCAAGTAATAATAATGATAATAATAATAATGATGATGATAATAATGATAGTAATAATGATAATAATAATAATAATATGGCTGAAATTCATCTATATATATATATATATATATATATATATATATATATATATATATATATATATATATATATATATATGTAGAGAGAGAAAGAGAAAGAGAGAGAGAGAGAGAGAGAGAGAGAGAGAGAGAGAGAGAGAGAGAGAGAGAGAGAGAGAGAGAGAGAGAGAACAAATACATTGAAAATAGCAGTAAACTTTATACTTTTTCTTTTCCAATCTCTTAATGTTTTTTCATAATGTTGGATTGAATGCGCTGATAAAAGTCCATTTATAATCCATAAAATCTGAGCAGTTATTGTACGTAAAATATCTAAATGTATTATCGGTATTCGCTTTAGTCCAAGCCGTGTTTCCCCATTTATTTTTGCAACTCTCTCTCTCTCTCTCTCTCTCTCTCTCTCTCTCTCTCTCTCTCTCTCTCATGGAATTTGATCTAAACATAATCCACAGATGGTAGTCCCCGTAGTGCGACAAGTACTGAAGCAAAATGAGTGCGTGTCGACCGTTATTAATGCGAATCTGCTCTTAGAGTTTCTCTGTTCTAGTAATTCTGGGGACTCACGTTTAACAATTATACAAAATTTATTCTTCCCAGATGAAGCGTAAATGGCGTCTTAGTTGTGCAGCAGGGAATGGTCTAATTGGAAAAACGGTTAGAGTAGAAATGATGGAAACAATTTATTTTCTTATTTACCACCAAGTAACTGGCATTATTCTGTTTTATTTTTGTAACTGAAAGCTTTCTATTTGTTGGATACATTTTTATATTGATTTATCTGTTATTTTACCATACTTGGAAAATACATTTCCATATAATATATATATATATATATATATATATATATATATATATATATATATATATATATATATATATATATATACTGTATATATCTTTACAAAGCTGGTCTGGTGTAGAGTAAATACTTTAGTCAAATAATGATTTTATTTATGCTTTATTTCTGCATTGAAGAGAGGTTAGCCAGCTCTTAAGATGATCTCTCCTCATGTGGATTCAAGTTTATTATGTAAATTACGTAAGCCTTTCGTCATTAATATCATTGTATTCATTATTCAAGTCAGTATATGTAAGTTTACATTATTTTTACGAATTAACTTTTTTATTTCACGTAATTTTGTTACGTAGTCTTACATAAACTGTTTGAGAGTGTTATGTAGCCATACAAGATAGGAACAAGGGCTTATGTAATCTTCTTTTATATTTTTATGAGATATTGCATCATCTTTGGGAGAGAATTGGCAATATGCCACATGCTTTGGAAAATTCGTGAAAAACCTAGAGATAGGATGTTATCTTTTTTTATTTCGGGGACAAAGGGTTGGCGGAGCTAGCTGACAGAGAGTCGCCTCGCTGTGCGTGATAGTTGCCTAGGAAACCCAGGATTCGTCTCCCTGTTGTGTGAGTAAGCGTTCGAGAGAGCAATACTTGGTAACTCTGATTCCTTGCCCAGCCCCCACGCTTCCAGAACTTGCTCCCCTGGAACATTCTGGAAATAGCTGAGTTTCATATATAAAGGCGATCCCTAGGGTTGCATAGATAGAGACTTCAGCCCTTAGGACACCCATCTTCCCCTCTCACTCTTGCTCGCAGCTCAGTGTATTGTTTTAAAAATGCTTAGTGAAATAACAAAGTTTTGGTGTGACGGGGTTTTGTATACATAGTGAGTACTTATAGAAATTCTCTTAGAGCTTTCGTTAACGGCCCTGTAGGAAGATGATAGGTACTTGTATTGTGATCTGGTTATCTATTTTCATTAAGTGTCAAACTTAAATATTGTATTCAGATTTGATTTCAAGTGAAACAAGTGATTTTATAATTTTCATAAATGTTATTTATTTTTCTTAGTCTAAGGTTTATTCAGATATAATAGTTCAAGTCAAGTTATTATATAATTTTCAGATCGTAACATTTTTGTCTTAAACTAAGTTTTGTTCAGACTTAATATTTCGAGTGATTTATTTGTGTAAATTCTTTAAAATTTTTGTAATCTATATAGAATATATCTATTTTTGGAAACAGTGTATTATTTCAGTCATCAGTGTTTAATGCATATTCGCTCGTATCCTGATATGAATTGAAGTTATTTGAATATTCATAATAATGATTACCTTTAATCAATTTCTTTTAATGAGGCGCATTTGAAACAGACTCGCAGCGGTGCCTTTTTAGCTGGGAAAAGTTTCCTGATCGCTGATTGGTTAGAATTATCTTGTCCAACCAATCATCGACCAGGAAACTTCTCCGAGCTAAAAGGGCACCGCTGCGAGTCGGTGCAAATCTGTCTTGCTTAGATAAATTGACTATAGTTTTGGTTTGAGTGTACTTAAGAGACCTTTGGATATTTGGTGTTTAATATATTGTGTATAGGAATTGTATAATTGTCTCAGAGATCGGTTATTAATATTTTTCAAGTGCAACAGTTTTAATGTAAAAGCAAACAGGTGTGTTTGGAATTCGAGAGGTTGTATATCTTGCCAGTAGTAATATATGTATTTTAATATATGATTGGTTCCCAGACACGAGCTACAGTATAATATAGTTTTGGTGCACAGACCCGTGAGCCATCATCATCATGTAATATATATATATGTGTGTATATATATAAATATATATATTTATATGTATATATACGTATATATACATTATATATATACATATATATACATATATATATATGTATATATACATATATATATACATATATATATACACACACACACACACACACACATATATATATATATATATATATATATATATATATTCCTCGTCATCAGCCTTAACTAGTCCACTACAGGACAAAAGCCTCAGACATGTATATATATTACATGTATGGTCTTACTATGACAGTCCACACCCACAAACTTAATTAGTTCGTCAATCGAACGTCTTCTTTCCCTTCCCCTGTTTTTTTTTTTTTTTACAATCTCTAGGGACTCATTTCGTTATTCTGAATGGCCATCTATTTACTGTCATTTCCATTATACGTCCTGTCCATGTACATTTTTTTTTTTTTTTTTTTTCATTTTAGAATTTCCTCTACTTAAGTTTGCCCTCGTATCCATGTTGCCATTTTTCTGTTTCTTAGTTTTATTCCCATAAATGATTCTTTCCATGGCTCTTTGAGTTGTAACTAACTTACGTTATAAGGCTTTAATAAGACTCCAATTTTCTGATAGATAAGTTAATACTGGTATAACCATCTGATGAAATACGTTTCTTTATAGAGAAAGTTGCATTTTACATTTCATAATCCTATTTGGTTTACCAAAAGCTCGCATCCCATGCTTATCCTTCTTTTAGTTACTATCTGTCCTAAATACGTACAGTATATTCATTAACAATCTCTAGAGGTTCATCCATAACCCTTATTTGTTGTCTCTGCATTTTCAATGAATATTATCTTAGTTTTATTCATTTATTTTCAGGATAAAGGTCTCTTTTCAAATATTCTATCATCTTTTGCAATTCCTCCAATGTTTTATTTAACAGAACTATGTCATCTGCAAATCTCAAGTTGTTAAGGTATTCCCCTTTAATGTTAATTCCCCTATTTCCTCAATTTAAATTCTTAAAAACTGCTTGGTATGCTGTGAATAATTTAGAACAGATTGGGTCTCCCTGTCTCACTCATTTCTCATTTCTTAATCGTGATTTTCTCACTATCTTTGTGTAGTTTTAGGATTAATGTACTTCCCATATAGATATCTTCAAATCCTCTAACAAAAGATTCATCTACTCCTTGTCTTTGACGGGCTTTCATCACTGCTGAAGTTTTGATAGAATCAAAAGCTTTCTCATAATCTATAAATGTCATACATTGTGGTTTGTTATACTCTCTTGATTTTTACCTTTGTTTGGTTTATATGGGTATGGTCAGTTGTTGAATACCTGCTTCTGAAGCCTGCCTGCTTTCTCTGCTGATTGAAGTTTAGCTGTCTTTCTATTCGGCCTTATATGATCTTTCTAAATATTTTATATATTACTGAGTGTACACACACACACACACACACACACACATATATATATATATATATATATATATATATATATATATGTATGTATATATATATATATATATATATATATATATATATATATATACACATACATATATACAGGATTTCTTTAAAGTTTTTACAATTTAAAAGAATTTATTGCAAAAGCAAGC
>NC_090726.1:143025810-143028310 GCF_036898095.1 Palaemon carinicauda | reverse complement strand
GTATAATATTTTAACATAGGGGATTACTTTGAAATCAATTTATTTGGTACAAACTTTTCATCATCTTTCATATGTCGAAGTGTGAAAAAAAAAATATCACCAATTGGATTGTAGGTCATTGGTGTTTCTAGCTGCTAAATTATTAATTATGTTGAAGTTTTATATAAATAACTCAATGCGACTATACCATTTAAAAACTTAAGTGGAATTTTGTTATGTATAACGAATGGCATGAAATCCAAACTGCGTTTCTTAAATAATTGTAGGTAAATTCTTAACGCCAAAATTACCCAAGCCGATTTTTAGCTTCCTATCTGTGTCCACTTTATTTTTGGTGTATCCTTTTAAAAGTTTATTCGGTATCTGCATTATTGTTTCAGATCATAGCTTTGTTTCAAGCCAGATGGGACATTATGAAGAATGCTTCAGATTTTTTTTTTTAACTTTCATCTTCTTTCTTTTCCTGTTCTCGTAATTAGTATTCTTTGTAATCTTCATTGGCCTTAAAATTCATAGCAACAACTCCACCACCACTTAGAGTTTATAAACTAGCAGCAGGATTTGAATAAAATTATGATAACTTTGTATTTTAATATTATAGATTTGTTCCTGAAATACCCGTTTTTCTGAGCAATCTCCTTTATTCTAAATAATATTTGCCATTAATTAGTATGGACTATGTTTTCATGGCAGCGAATGTTCTTCTCTCATAAGTACTCTACTCAATGGTTTCCACTTTTAATTATAATCTCCATTTACACATTACAGACTTTGTTTCATTTGCTTAAAAATTCAAAAACATCTATCCTCTTACTAAATGAATTACCAGTGATTTCCATACACTAAATAGAGACAACATTCCTTGCTCTCTTCAACTATACAAACCCCTTTTTATGTAGTATTTATATTGCAAATTCATGATTATTTTAAATGTATTTTGAATTTCTGGTATGATATTTCGTTTTTAAATGGATAGACTCATATGTAATATTTTTTTAAATTCCAACTGTAATTTGAAAATATAAACTTAGTTTTGTAATGAGATGATACTTTTGGTCTTTTAACCGGATGGAGCAAAAGTTGTGGGGATGTTCAAGAAACTTCAACTAGATGAGATCACCTCGTGATTGGCAACAAATGATTACATTTTGGAAGAGAAAAGAATGTAACTTTGGAAATAAGTGGCCTCTCTCTCTCTCTCTCTCTCTCTCTCTCTCTCTCTCTCTCTCTCTCTCTCTCTCTCTCTCTCTCTCTCTCTCTATATATATATATATATATATATATATATATATATATATATATATATATATATATATATATATATATATAGAAACCAGATAATTGTTAGTCCCCAGAAAAAAAAAATCAATCATCAATGTATTTAAAAATCTTAGATATCAGGATGATGAAATTCGTGAGTTGTAGCATTCTTTTATTAAAACTGTGTTAAGCCATTTCACTAGAAAACGAGACAAAAGTTTCCATATAAAGAATTTAGGCAATGAAACAGATGAAAGGTACATATAAATATAACAGAGCAGGTAACGTCGGTGAAAATACTTTTGTTCATAGTAAACTGTCGGGAAGAATACAAGGCTAAATATTTTCGTTTTTGTAAATATTTGTTGTATTTGAATTAAAACAAATCCATTATGTTTTGCATTTTATGGAAAACATATTATGATTATGAGTTGAAGTAAGACAGTAAAGTTAATTTACGGTGGTTATTTATGAGTGATAGTTTACTCGAAAAGGATTGAAAAAATGATAAGTAGGACAAGAAAAATACTGTATTTTACATGAGAAGTCGACGTTACAATAAGATAAAATACATTTACATGAAATAATTCATGCACTTGTTTGCTTTTAGCTCGGTGTAATCTCCAAAAGAAGTTGAAGTACTTTCCATTAAACAGTCTTGATATTACGCGGATAATATATTATATATTCATTCATTTCATGCTTGCAAAATTTTTAGGCATAAGAAAATTTAATAAAATTTTATACTCCTAAATTAATGTTGAGATAATGCTGACGAATTCAACTGGCAATAATTACTAGTGAGATATGAATTATAGAAATATAGAAATGACAGATTTGTGATAATTTTTTTTTTATTCAGAATCTAATAATATACTTCTTCACTACTGGTCTACAGAATAATTATACGTAGTTACGAATGTCATTGTGTTTCCTTGCATGGGATAGGAATTTTGTAAATCCGATTTAATCTTCATTCTTACAAAACATCCCAGTGTAGAAATTGATTACCCATCTCTTCATGCTTATGGATATGGGTTTCACGCCCATATAAAACGACAGGGATGGTTCTTGAATCTTTATCTTATCCAAAACTCAACTAGCCACGGCCAATGGTTGAAGATAGACTCAAAGTTCTTAAAAGGTGTTGGATAATAGTCAGGATTCAGACAATTTCTTTTTAAAAGACCCCAAGCGTAAATATAATAGCAAGATCTTATAATATGCAATTAATAATAAT
>NC_090726.1:143014851-143017810 GCF_036898095.1 Palaemon carinicauda | reverse complement strand
GTTCTCTAATTAGAAATGTGCTATCATTTAATAGAAGATAGTTGGAAACAGTAGGAACTTATAAATAACTTGGAATGTATATTGGCTTTCACAAAAGTATGGATGAGGTCAATTATGTTGGAAATATTTGTCTGGCAAGATTAAGACCGTTGCAGGTATTGGCTCACCGAGGCAATGGTGCCGGTATACCTGTATTGCGAATGTTATACGTAAGCGCGGTTCGTTCAATTATTGATTATGCAGCCCCAGTGTTAATTTGCTATTCGGAGAGAGAATTAAAGAAGTTAGAAATAATACAAAATCAAGCAATGCGCATCATAATAGGTTGTACCATGAGCACACGTATCGAGATCATGAGAATGGAGTTGAATCTTCCAAGTATATCTAAAAGAGTTCCAGAAATAGTGTGTGCAGCAGTTGTCCGAAATATGAGGGGATATGAGATTCTAAAAGAAGACATTGATATAATCTCTAGTGACTATAGAATCTCGAATAGACCTATTGGTGATTTGAGAAAGCTATATAGAATAGTGTTAAAATATGACTTTGTTAAATACTGTGTTCAAATGGAAAGAGTAATATGCCCAAAGCCATGGTTATGTTGTAGGTTAAATATATGTATAAGTAAGTTAAACTACAAAAAGACCGAGTGTAATACATAAGAGTTAAGACAACACTTTCTTAGAAAATTAGATATGTTAGCCAAGTGTAATACCATTCATAGATATAGTGATGGATCTGTAAATGGTAATAAAGTTGGTGGTGGTGTAATTGTACTTGAATATTATGAAAATGATTTTAATGTCGAGGAAATGTTGTCTAAGAGGATTAAAGATGAAACACGTGCTATACACGAGACACAAAATGGTTGTTAATAAAATGGAGGATATAGTTGTATGTGTCGATTCCCAGCGTGCCTTGTTAGCCTTAAATAGCAAAACACCAATTAGTAGCGAGGTGGTTGCTCTCCGTAAAGGGTTGGTTTGTCGGCTTCAGGAGAAAGGAATAACTGTAAAGTTCTTTTGGGTTCCATCTTATAGTGGTATTCTTTTAAATGAAGTTGCTGACAACCTGGCTAAGGAGGCCACACGAAAACCTTGCATTGACATAGAAAGTTCTGAGTCTTAATAGAATAAAAAGAGGAATGAAAATGAAACGAGTTTGGGGAACAGAAAAGGCTCTAAAGATTTTGGAAGAGGAGAGCGTAAGTATGAGGCATTATTTGTATGTTAGTGAAAATACTAATGTTACCTATGGAAAGGTCCTTTCGAAAGTTGATACTTTTGTTTTGAGAATGAGGTCGGGCTATAATTGTTATTGGCAATACATTGATGGTGATGGTACACCCTGTAAATTGTGTGGCGACGCATATTCATACAATCTGCATCATTATATGTTAGAATGTAATGAAACTTAGGGAATTTATAAATGTTTCCATTAATAATGTTACAGATCACGTTTGTTTTGTTTTGAATATTAATTATGCAAGAAGAATTGCTAACAAGTTTCCAAGATTTTACTGGAATAAATAAGAAGCATTGAGATGCATTCGATGTATCAAAAAATAAATAAATACATAAATAACTATAAAACGAATACTATGTATACCCATCAACAAAACCGGTGTCGCCTAGCCAGACCTGACTTGGAGAGAACATTTCCCATCTTGCCCTGAAAGGTGGCCGACATTAAACAACCGAGACTTCGTTAGGATGGTTCGAATGTGAGGAGGAGGGAAATTACCGGTATCACTCGAAGAAATGCGATGATGAAGGAAATATATATGAAAAGAGAGAACTTTTTTTATTTTAAGAAATATAATCTAATAGCATTTCGAAACTAATTCATCAAGAGATTTTATCAAACTTTTTAATCGAATTTTCCTATGATATTTCTATATAAAATTTTCTTGAATAATATTGGAACTGACTATCCATATTGATATTCATAACACGGAAATATCCTTCGTTTGCATTTTCCTAAGCACTCTCTCTCTCTCTCTCTCTCTCTCTCTCTCTCTCTCTCTCTCTCTCTCTCTCTCTCTCTCTCTCTCTCTCTCTCTCTCCATATACATACACTCTACGCATTATATTTAGGCGCTAATAATGTATCGTTTCAAATAGCACCTATTGGGTCACCAATCTTTAATAAGTGGTCGTTGTTCAAAATTTCGAAGGTAATGAGGTTTAAAGGTTTAGTTGTTGATTTCAGTGTTTTCCTTTTATTTCGATCATGGGCCACGTAGCTCGGTGTGGTTGGGGTTAGCTTTTGTCACGGGCTACCTGGCTCCGGCCCTCTTAGAGAAAATGGTATTATTTGATATATCAATTATATTTGTCTAAGGTTGGAGATTTAAAATGCATCATCAGTTAACATAATCTATATTGTTTCATAAGTGATTGGTGAAAATAAAATATGTGAAATGACATGCAATGAAAGTGTTCATTGGTGCATTATTATAGTGATGTTGTGGTATATAGGATGTAGGGTATAAAAGATTAAACTATCAACACATTGTTTACTCAAATTATCTGGTTCGGTGTCAATAACCTTAGATGTCAGGATGACAGAAAACTCTTAATCAATCAATCAATCAATCAAATCATCGGGGCAAGTAGTCCAATTCCAAGCGAACCCCCTTCCCTGGTGACGATTGCTCAATGCTCAAAGGTCCGAGTGTAGCTGGCTTCACCCTCCCAAAGGCAAAGGGAAATATTTCCTTAGCATTGAGTATTAGTATTATTACGATTTTACTTGTCGTTTCAGGTCCTGTTGTCCAACACCTTAAAAGTTTTCTCCCGGTAAGCTCTTCAAGAAATCCATTACTCTCGATATTTGTTCAATCAGTCTTTTGCATATTTACTTCGTTATTTATAGTTTTGAAATAATGGTAAACACCTGGAAAGCAAACTGTATGAAATATTGTCATCTTAGTATTTTGTTTTTCATTTACTAAAAA
>NC_090726.1:142997351-143009851 GCF_036898095.1 Palaemon carinicauda | reverse complement strand
CCGCTAATGCTATAAATAAGGTACCTAAATATAGAGGTCAAAGAGCCTCTAATGCTAGAAGTAATGCACCTAGAAATCGAGGTCAAAAACCCCCTAATGCATAAATAAGGCACATAAAAATAGAGGTCAAAGAACCTCTAATGCTACAAGTAATGCACCTCAAAATCGAGGTAAAAAAGCCCCTAATGCTATATATAAGGCTCCTAAAAGAAGAGGTCAAAAAGCCCCTAATACTATGAATAAAGCACCTAAAAAGAGAGATCAAAGAGCCTCTAATGCTAGAAGTTATTCACCTCTATATCAAGGTCAAGAAGCCCCTAATGCTATATATAAGTCACCTAAAAATAGAAGTCAAAGAGCCTCTAATGCTAGAGGTAATGCACCTAAAAATCGAGGTAAAAAGCCCCTAATGCTATAAATAAGGCACCTACAAATAGAGGTCAAAGAGCCTCTAATGCTACAAGTAATGGACCTCAAAATCGAGGTAAAAAGCCCCTAATGCTATACATAAGGCTCTTAAAAATAGAGGTCAAAAAGCTCCTAATGCTATAAATAAGGCACCAAAAAAAGAGAAGTCATAGAGCCTCTAATGCTGGAAATAATGCACCTCAAAATCGAGGTAAAAAAGCCCATAATGCTATATATAAGGCTCCTACAAATAGAGGTCAATAAGCCCCTAATGCTATATATAAGGCTCCTAAAAATAGAGGTCAAAGAGCCTCTAATGCTTGAAGTAATGCACCTCAAAATCGAGGTCATAAAGCATCTAATGCTATAAATAAGGCACCTAAATATAGAGGTCAAAGAGCCTCTAATGCTAGAAGTAATGCACCTCAAAATCGAGGTAAAAAATCCCCTAATGTTAGAGATAAGACACCTCAAAATGGAAGTCAAAAAGCCCCTAATGCTAGAGATAAGACACCTAAAAATAGAGGTAAAAAGTCAGTTAATGCCAGAGATAAGGCACTTCAAATGCTGAGGTAAAAAACCCTAATGCTAGAGATAAGGCACCTCAAAATAGAGGTGAAAAAAGACTAATGCTAGAGATAAGGAAAATACAGGTAAAAAAAAAAAACCTCTAATACTAGAGATAAGGCACCTCAAAATAGAGGTCAAAAAGTCCCTAGTGCTAGAAACAAGACATCTCAAAATAGAGGTAAAAAAGCTCCTAATGCTAGAGATAAGGCACCTAAAAATAGAGGTAAAAAAGCTCCTAATGTTAGAGACACGGCACTTCAAAATATAGGTCAAAATGCCCCTAATGCTAGAGATAAGGCTCCTCAAAATAATGTCAAAAAGCCCATAATGCTAGAGGCTAGAGATAAGGCACCTCAAAATCAGAAGTCAAAAAGCCCCTATTGCTAGAGATAAGGCACCTAAAAATAGAGGTCATCTTCTTCTTCTTTGTCTGCATCTTTTCCCACTTTTATGTGGGGTCGATGTTTCAGGCCAGTGTTCTCCATCTACCTCTGTCCCACACTTCATCACCGGTTAATCCCTTTGATCGAAGGTCATAAAGCCCCTAAATCTATAGTTAAGGCACCTAAAATCAGAGGTAAAAAATATCCTAATGCTATAAATAAGGCACCTCAAAATATAGGTAAAAAAATCCCCTAATGCTGGAGATAAGGCACCTGGCACCTCAAAATCAGAGGTCAAAAACGCCCCTAATGCTAGAGATAACTCACCTTAAAACAGAGGTCATAAAGTCCATAACGCTAGAGATAAGGCACCTCAAAACAGAGGTCGAAAAACCCTTAATGCTAGAGATAAGACGCCCAAAATTAGAGGTAAAAAAGCTCCTAATGTAGAGATAAGGCACCTTAAAATAGAGGTCATAAAGCCCCTAACGCTAAAGATAAGGCACCTCAAAACAGGGGTCGAAAAGCTCCTAATGTTAGAGATAGGACACCTAAAAATGAAGGTAAAAAGCCCCTAATGCTAGAGATAGGGCTCCCTAAAATAGAGGTAAAAAAGCCCCTAATGCTAGAGGCAAGACACCTAAAAATAGAGGTCATAAAGCCCCTAATGCTAGAGGTAAGGCACCTAAAAATAGAGGTAAAAAATCCCCAATTGCTAGAGATAAGGCACCTCAAAATAAGAGGTCAAAAATGCCCTAATGCTAGAGATAAGGCACCTAAAAATAGGTGGTCAAAAAGCCCCTAATGCTAGAGGTAAGGCACCTAAAAACAGAGGCCATAAAGCCCGTAAAGCTAAAGTTAAGGCACCTAAAATAGAGGTAAAAAAAACCCTAATGCTAGAGATAAGACACCTAAAAATATAGAGGTCATAAAGCTAAAGTTAAGACACCTAAAATAGAGGTAAAAAAGCCCCTAATGTAGAGATAAGGCACCTCAAAATAGAGGTAAAAGAACATCAAATGCTAGAAGTAAGGCACCTCAAAATAAGAGGTCAAAAAGCCCCTGATGCTAGAGGCAAGGAACCTTAAAATGTGGGCCAAAGAGGTGTTACAATTACAGCATATACTTCAGGTATTTTTTATGAATGAAATGACCCCTCTTCAGCTAGATGAGTGGCGAACTAAATAGCCAGCATACCTGCTCCTCACCATGCAAGCTCTTGGTACTTAACACCCGTCAGTGAGAGAGAGAGAGAGAGAGAGAGAGAGAGAGAGAGAGAGAGAGAGAGAGAGAGAGAGAGAGAGAGAGAGAAATATATATATGACAAACTCTCTTGATTTTAATTAAGGTAAATATCAAGCACAATGGCATTTAATATAGAATTCTATCTTAGGGAATGAATATCCACTAGAAATTCATTAATGATAACAGCTTCTGGCTGGGCAAAAATTCGAACCTATGCCTCTCAGCCGAAACCATGCATGCAGAGACTGTAAACAACCATGCTATCAAGACAAATACAAATTTATTACAAGTCTACCATACATATTGCTGTCGAATTCTGGAATCTGTTCTTAGATTTGAAATAAACTCATCTCCACTATGATAGCTGATTAGTATTTGCAACACGTTGTAAACTGATATATATTCATGATAAATAACCACGTGTTGCAAACTCACTGATCAGCTATCATAGTGGAGAAGGGTTGCTTTCAAGTCTACGAACAAATTCCTGAATTCGACAGGAATATGTCCGGTAGACTTGTAATAAACTTGTACATATAGAATATATGTGTATATATATATATATATATATATATATATATATATATATATATATATATATATATATATGAAATAGATAGAGAGGTATTATCTCTTATTCTTTTAAGAAAGGCAATCGTTTTCGAGAATAGTTATCGAAAAATATAATCACAACGATATATTTGAATTCCTTATTACATTTTTATATGAAAAATCCTTAAATATTGTGGGAACTGACTATTCCAAATAATATACGTCGGAATGATATATCCTGTGTTTGCATTATTCTAGCAGCTGCTCTCTCTCTCTCTCTCTCTCTCTCTCTCTCTCTCTCTCTCTCTCTCTCTCTCTCTCTCTCTCTCTCTCTCGTTCTAGAATAAGTTAGATAAGATCATAAGACCTCTCCAAATGCTTAAACTAAATCGCTCTACCAAAGAGCAAATGGGGTCTGTGAATGGACTAAAAAGTCTTTGAGTCATCCAAAATCCTTGTAACTCTCTCTCTCTCTCTCTCTCTCTCTCTCTCTCTCTCTCTCTCTCTCTCTCTCTCTCTCTCTCTCTCTCTCTCTCTTTCTTTCTCTGTATATATATATATATATATATATATATATATATATACATACATATATATATATATATATATATATATATATATATATATATATATATACATACATATATATATATATATATATATATATATATATATATATATATATATATATATATTTATTACCTGTATCCAATATTTTATATTATTTGGATGTGCGTAAGGATCACACAAGAACCTAAAAACAATGTTAGAACGATATATGCCCATTTTCATTGCGAGTTGGAATCATTGATATCAAATGTTATCGATAGGGGTATTACCATCATCACTTCATAAATGTTAATAAGCAAATCTCGTCAAGCCATACATTAAGATCACTCAATTGCCATCTCTCCACCATCATCTTTAGCCCCACCTGCTTGTATCCTTCTACCCCCATCCCCACATGTTTGAGGTTTAAAGGTCAGTTATGATGAGATCTTTCTGGTGGAAGTTTTTAAGTCAATGAAAAACAAAATACTAAGATGACAATATTTCATACAGTTTGCTTTCCAGGTGTTTACAATTATTTCAAAACTATAAATAACGAAGTAAATATGCAAAAGACTGATTGAACAAATATCGAGAGTAATGGATTTCTTGAAGAGCTTACCGGGAGAAAACTTTTAAGGTGTTGGACAACAGGACCTGAAACGACAAGTAAAATCGTAATAATACTAATACTCAATGCTAAGGAAATATTTCCCTTTGCCTTTGGGAGGGTGAAGCCAGCTACACTCGGACCTTTGAGCATTGAGCAATCGTCACCAGGGAGTTTTCTGTCATCCTGACATCTAAGGTTATTGACACCAAACCAGATAATTTGAGTAAACAATGTGTTGATAGTTTAATCTTTTATACCCTACATCCTATATACCACATCACTATAATAATGCACCAATGAACACTTTCTTTGCATGTCATTTCACATATTTTATTTTCACCAATCACTTATGAAACAATATAGATTGTTAACTGATGATGCATTTTAAATCTCCAACCTTAGACAAATATAATTGATATATCAAATAATACTATTTTCTCTAAGAGGGCCGGAGCCAAGTAGCCCGTGACAAAGTTGACTTCAACCAAACCGAGCTACGTGGCTCATGATCGTTAAAGGAAAACACTGAAATCAACAACTAAACCTTTAAACCACATTACCTTCGAAAGTTTGAACAACGACCACTTACTAATGATTAGTGACTCAATAGGTGATATTTGAAACGATTCATTATTAGCCTCTACATATAATACGTAGGCTACAATGTGTATGTATGTGTGGAGCAAACGAAGGATATTTCAGTTATGTATATTAATATGAATAGTCAGTTCCAATATCATTCAAGAAAATTTTATATAGAAATAGGATAGGAAAATTCAAATAAAAAGTTATGATAAAATATTTTGATGAATTGGTTTCGAAATAATCAAAGACAATACACGAAAGATGGGAAGCTCAAGCCACAGCCGCATCGGCTGCATACTATTTAGTACCTGGCATGAAGATGGCGGTACCATTGCACCTGCCAACATCGTCTGTTTGTTTACAAAGACAATCCATCGTCTGTTTGTTTACTTTTTCACAAAGCGGGGCATTCAATTTCAATCATGAGTGGGCGTAGCCATCATCACCCGTGTGTGGTTTGCAATAGGACGAAAAATTATTTTCCCCATCTGATTTTTTATGCTTTTCCTCAGAATAAAGAAAGGTAATAAAATCATTTCATCTGTTACAAAGTACATGATGACTTTCAGAAAAAATGAAGAAATAAAATAGACCAAAGCAAAATTGAATGTCGGTGCAGTGTTATTCCGAAATAAATATTGGAAAATATTTACAGTACGGTGGACGCCTCTAAGTGGAAAGAAAATATATTCATATGTGATTTTCGACTAGAAAAAATAATATTCTTGCCATTTGAAACCCCAACAACCAACCTAACCTTCCTGGTAGAGTACATCAGTAGCCTAATCATGTCAACAGTAAACCTAACCATATCAGCATACCATAACCATGCCAACAGTTACCTAACCATGTCAACAGTAATTTGCAATGGAAATGAAGCTATCTTGCAAAACATATCAAAATCAACTAGAAAACCTATATTTTCTTGTCATTTAGAGGCGTCAATTGTATTTCAAATAAATACCTTAAAGTTATATTTGCATATCTTGAAAATCTCTAGAAATATGAAATAAACACACCAATTCCTATCACTGTCATACAATTCGTGAATATTGGGTCTCCATGCTTTTTCCAGATAGGCTACTCACAGCAACTTTGATATACTGTATATATACTGTAGTTATGTTACATTCTCAGCAGCTTACCCTTGGGTTGTAGTTATAAATGTTTACCTTAATTTTTCATTAATAAGCAACTATTTAGCAAACCAAAGTTGTTTCATCAGGAATGATGGATCTTGTGGGAGCATTCATATGGGAGAGCATAAGTAGGTTAGTTAAGTTAGAGTGTTTTACTTTAATTTCAAGTTCACTAACCTTTTAATCTATGATTTAATTTTCCTATATGTATGGATAAAAGCATTTAAAGTAAAACAAAATTACATGCAAACCAACATATCTGCTCCCACAAGATGCATCCTTACCGTTTCATCTACGTTTCTGCATTATATGCTCATAATTGTTCAATTTTTAAAATGAAATCTTGTAATTGGTACCAACACCCCATATAGTATTCAAAAGTAAATTTACCATTTGGCAGCAAATGTACGCAGTAATACAGTAGTAATAAATTGGCAAAACAAGTTGTGAAAACCTATGATATTTGCTTGTACTGTACATGATGCAAAAAGAAACATGATGGTTCTTCAAGTCAATTAGAATAATAATTGTTTCAAATTTTTTTAGGAATGTACATGCTTCTTGCAGAAATGGCATTTTACTAGAAAATACCAGGCAGAAGTGTTGCTTACATTACCTTCATAAAAGGGTGCCAATTGGATATGCATTTTTGAGAACTCCCACAATTGGGCTATGAGATTTTAATAAAATTTTATAAATAGGTTCTGACTTGATCAAGAGCTTATTAAATAATCATAAAATATAATAAACTGTATTCATTCCTCTAGGTTCTTAGATTTGTCTGACACATATGTATTGTTTTATGTACAGTATATAATATTTTAGGAATAAGTACCTAAATATCAGATATATAATTATTAAGAAATACTGTATATTGTAACTTCCCTTAGACATGGATTTCAACTTCCCTCAAATGAAAAATGATGAATTGCCACCCTGCTTCATAATATCTATGTCTATGTATTTGCAGATGCCTACAGTGGATCAGAGTTGTAAATATTAAATGTCTTCTTGATAAAAGTACAAAATATGTAAACAACTGTTGTAGAGTATGCAGTCTTCACTTTTCCTGCAAGAACTATGTGACTCCGGATTCCTCGAGACTCAATAAAAATGCATGTCCAGATCAAAATCTTGCAGGTGTGGATGAATATGTTATTGCTATAATATAAAGATGTTGTTATATACTGTAATTTGTTTTATAATACATTTTTATAGTACAGTATTATGCACTGAAAATGTTAGTTATACTAGTAACTCTTTCCCACTTTCACAGGTAATCCAAATGATACATCTGCAGCACCAGCAATAACATACAACTCTGAGTGCAGTACTGCAACATTTGAAAGCATTTTTGGAAAATCTGGCACAGGTACAGTTCAGTGCACATTTCCATTTTTACTTCATTAACATTGCTTTTAAAGGAGTAAAATGTCAGTAGATTATAAAAACCTTGAAGTTTTATGCTGTAATTTGATTAGAATATACAGTATTACTAGTTGCCTGTTCTAAGTGAAAGTGTCTCATGTGATTTTGTCTAATAATTACTCATTTATTTCAGATTCATGTAACCTTCCTATAAATTGTGACCTAAGTGTCAGACCCAGTGACATTGTGTATGACCTACATGAATTTACATCAGATTTAGGTATAATCACATGGCTACTTTATCCTGTCATGCATGCATTGTTCTCTGTTAATTTTCTTAATACAGTACACTATATTAATGATATTCATAGTGATATCCTGATATATAGAGTTAATGTTTAAAAGTAAAGCATTTAATCAATATTTTAAATTAAACTTATAATGAATAGTCTCTCTGCAACTGCTTCACCCCAAACTTAATATCTTTCCAGTGGGAGACCTGCAGTTTTCTGACCCCTCATCATTTGGGGCCTATTATCCCAAATTTTATAAGTTACTTTATTTTAATCATTAAGATTGGCTAGTATTCTAACTATCAGTGAATTAACATAAGATTTGTTTACACTGAAGAAACTTAACATATAACAATTTGATACATGATTTGCCATTTACTAAAATACAGTAGATTAATTATGAGGTGTGAATGATAAAAACTATACATTTTCCTATATGCAATTCCAAGTATTGATAGGTTCCTCATAAATATTTTTTTTTACTTTAATGAATATACAAGACCTCTTAATATAGTCTGTAAACTTAGTGCTCTTATATGAAAAATAATCTGTTTGATTTTACACAATTTTTCAATTTGTTTCCATTTGTAATTTATTGGTGTACAGTACTGTAATTTCATTATTTATGTCAAATTTGTGTTTCATGATATGCCAATTGATATTATATTTCAGTTGAATTGGGGCATTCTTTGGCTGACAAGCCGCCTCAGCTTGTTGGAAATTAATCTGATGTTCAGGATGCTTCTCCTTTTGGTCCCAGTGTTAGGCTATTGCCTGAAAACAATACAATCAATCAATCAATCACTCCAAAAGTATCTGTTGAAGATCTAACAGTAGACGTGCAGATTACTGAATGTACAGAATCTGGTAAGTATCTTTATAGATTTTATATATAATTTCAAGCAATGATCAGTCAATTACAATACAGCAGACGGCTGGAACTTGTCGTTAATCCGTCTCTATACGTATATATATATATATATATATATATATATATATATATATATATATATATATATATATTATATATATATTATATATATATAAATATTATCTATATAATATATATATATGTATATATATATATATATATATATATATATATATATATATAGATATATATACAGTATATGTTTTTAAATGAATATGTTTTTCAGATAGTAAATCTGATATGAAGCAATCTCGGATTAGAACAAATCATTATAAATCTAATGAAAAATGGAAAGCAAGATGTAACAGATTGCACACTAAAGTTCAACGTTTGAAAAAGGTACAAAGTGATTGCACAAAATGTAAATTGCCCTCATCAGTTATCCGAAACGTATCAAAATATTTGAAAGGTTATGGATTAGAGTTTTTCAAATCCCAAATACTGGTGAGTTCTGTAAAGACTAGGGGTCAACGATACTCCCTGGCCCAGCGCTGTCTTGCTTCAAGTTTATACTTTAGAAATTCTAAAATGTACCGTTTCCTATCACAAATATTTATTTTGCCTACACCACGCAGGATAAGGAACTGGATTCAGACTCTGAAATTAAACAGTAGGTGGAATGAATCCTTATTCAGATTATTGAAAGAGAAAGCAAAAGCAATGACACAACAAGAAAGGGTGTGTGTTGTTGTTTTTTATGCCCTTTCCATCAAAGGATTCATTAATTATGATGTCCATCGTGACAAGTTTCATGGTTTGGAAGATCTGGGAGAATATGGAAGCTCAAACAAACCAGCAAAGTATGCAATGGTCTTCATGGTCAAAGGTCTAACTTCAAAATGGAAACAAACCATAGGTTATTTTCTTTTCTATAAGAGCATAAAACCAGATGTATTGAAAACAATGGTCGCTGACTGTTTCATGAAATTACAAATGACAGGACCGAGCCCAAAATTTGTTATTGCTGATCAGGATGCAACAAACAGGAGCGTCTTTTCAAAACTCAATATTTCACTGGCTTCACCGTTCACAGTTGTAAATGATGAAAAGATATATTTCTTTTATGATCCTCCTCACTTGTTAAAGAGCATCATGACAACCTTATGAAAAAGGACTTTCTAGTAAATGAAAAAAGTATTAAATGGAAATATATTGAAAAGTTCTACGAAAGAGACAGCAGAATGTCCTTGAAATTAGCTCCAAAGCTAACTGATAGACATATACAGTACATTGTAATTCCTTTGAGAAAAAGAGGGTATGTTTAGCTGCAGAAGTTTTGAGTCACACTGTGGCTACTGGAATAAATACATATTCTGAATTAGGTGCTCTACCAGAAGATGCAAAGTATACAGCACATTTCTTGAATGAAATTGATAGTTTATTTGACATTTTCAATAGTAATCAAATCAGTCATTACAAGAGCAAGAGATGTGCATTCAGTTCAGCTAATGGTCAGTTAGAAAATCTTAAACATTCAGAACTATGGATGAGTTCGTTAAAAGTATCTGGAAAGCGCACATTCATTCCATGTATTGCAGGATGGCAACTCAACGTTAAAAGTTTACAACATTTGTGGCATGATTTAAAACATCATTATAATTTCAAGTATTTGCTGACAAACAGATTAAACCAGGATGCATTAGAAAACTTTTTTAGTAGTGTAAGGAATGCAGGGGGGAACAATGATACACCAACAGCGGAACAGTTTGTGAAAATAGTCAATGGCATCATTTCAAATAATATTATGCTAAATTCTGTGAAAGGTAATTGTACAAGTGATGCAAATACAATAATGGACATCTTGAAAGGAAATCAAAATGATAATTTGCACATTGCATTACAGGAAGATTTTGAGAACTCCTTTGCACAAGAAAAAGTTATGGACACACCATCAGATCCTCTTGCAGATTTTTTTTCCTCTTTTAATCCTAATGAATTTACACCAGCCGATGAGCCAAGAGAAATTTCACCCATGGAAGAAAAGGATGAAAGCACTTCTGTAGGGAAACATGAAGCCATTTCTGTATATTTTTCAATGTTTGATCCCAACTGTCAGAATGATGAGTCATTTATTGACTATACTTCTACTAAAATTAAGGAAAATGTAGTAACATATGTATCAGGTTACATATGTAAAAAATTGAGTCACATATTACCTAAATGTAACTCATATACAGAAGACAGGGTACATAATACACCAGTAAGATCAGATCAGATATTTTTATGTCACAAGGACTCTGAATCCATTAGGTATTTGAAATATGCAAGTAATCATATCTTATTTGTTACTGCAATTGAAGATATATTTGAAGAATATATAGAAAGCTTATTTCATAAAGCAGATATTAAAGCAAACTTAACTAATATTATAAAAAGTAAGAATATTATAAATAATGGTATATCTGAGGTTGCTGAGAACTTGATTACAGAATATTATATAAAAATGCGACTACATTATTTTGCCAAATTTTACAATTAAACTTTGATAAAAAAAGAGAAAAGATAATAATGACAATAATGTAAGAAAAAAATGAGAAAGGTAATTAAAGTGACTCATCAGTAAAATAATGTCTATATTTTTTTTCAGGCTTTTAGGCCACTTCCCGACTTTGACATTAACAAAATGTACCGTATGTATTTATTCAGTTTTCATTGATTTAAAATGAAAGATTACTTATGCATGTACTGTATTTATTTTGTTTTTGCATTCCTATGTTTTTTCCTGTTGCATGATAGCATCCTTTCAATATATTATGTTTATCAACTTCATTATACTGTACTGTATTATTTCTTTAAGTTTTGTATTTTTTACTTAATTTGATATACAGTATTGGCATGCTTACATTTTTTATTTCTAACCATGACAATAACCAATAATTCTTTAATTTATTCATAACATGCTCTGTATGTTGATTCGGTTTTGTTAGGCAAGAGAACAAATGCTCGATGAATGCTAAAATTATCTTATTGAACATGAATAGTTAGAAACCAGTAATATTTTGCTGGCACCACTTTAAATGTTCCGTCAATTGCCCAGTTTGGGAATCATTTTAGATCTTCCATACCCGTTGCTGTCATAAATGTAACCGAGCAATTTTCATTATTCAAACCCGCATCGTATTGCAGAAATCTCTCTCCAGAATTGAGAACAGTAAATTCTTCTGGTATCGCGTATCCTGTACGTGATATGGAACAGCTGGGGAATTGGCATTTCTTTGCCCCCATTTACGAACATTTTTTTTTTTTTTGCGGGGGGGGAAGCATGTTACGCTTTTTTTTTTTTTTTTTTTTTTTGAAATCTAATCGTTTTAGTTGAATGATTTCTCTGTGGTTTGTTTCCTATTTGATTTGTGATTTCAATTTTCATTTGCTTTTTATGAAAATTAAGTTAAACCTAAAATACAGCATTGCATTTGTTACAAAAGGGTACCTTACTTTTACTACTTCTTTGTTGTACTTTTCTTAGTTTTATTAACAAATATCGCTTAACTTTTGCCTAATCAGCATGCAAGTTAAGTCTGCTTTTTCATTTTGATTTCATATTATTGTTTTGATGATCCCATGCTTTGTTTGCTATTTAAATTCTGATATATGCATGTTTTGTTTGCATGACTTGTATGACTATTGCATGCAAATGAAGCATGTGCCATTTCTTTTACTTTTTTTATGTTTTTATGTACAGTCGCTTAGGTATGTACAGTATACAATCATAAGCGCAAGCCCCAAAAAAGGAAAATAATTGCTGTATACTATATTGGTGAAATAATAAGATAATTTGAGAATAAGTTTGTTTCATTCTAACTGCCCTCTCAATTTTAGATAAAGATACTTAGCAATTAAAGTTAACTGCCCTCTCAATTTTAG
>NC_090726.1:142977351-142992351 GCF_036898095.1 Palaemon carinicauda | reverse complement strand
GGTCTCTTAAGTACACTAAAAATCAAACTGGGTAATTACTCTTGAGTATTATTTAAAACTTACCATGGTTCTTAACAGAATACAAGCAGAATCTGATTCTAAACAATGGTAATTGGAATAATACACTCTTTACAAAAATAAATATATTCTATATAAACTTACAACTCTTTGAAAAGAGTTTACATAATAACAAAATAAATCACTTGAATTTATAAGTCTGAACAAAACTTAGATTAAGACAAAAATGATAAGATCTGAAAATTGTATATGAACTTGACTTGAACCATTAAATCTGAATAAACCTTAAACTTAGACAAAAGAAATAATGCAATGCGAAATATACAAAAGCTTGAAATTAAATCTGAATAATGCAATATTCAATTTTGATACTTAGTGAAAATATATAACCAGATCACGGTACAAAACCTTCCTACAGGGCCGTTTACAAAACTATACACAATGCCAACACTCCCCCTAATACAATGAATTAAAAATCACCGTTTCGTCTTAAGTATCTTTTTGACACATGATTTGCTTTGGGGCACAGAGTCACTTAGGAGAGGACACACTATGCGTACTGAACACTTTCAAAAACAGTACACTGGGTTTCGTGCAAAAGTGAGAGGTGAGGAGATGACAATCTTAAGGCTGATAATATCTATTTATTTCTGTAACCTTGGTGTCAAGTTTTTATATAAAATCTAACTGGTTCCAGAAACTTACCAACGAATTGGGAAGCGTGGGGACCTTTGCCTAAGGGCGTCAGAGTTTCCTACTAGATAAAAATGTCAAGAAACAAATAAGGGTTTTCAAGAAACTCTAAGATGTACATCAACGCACCTACAAGTCGATTCTCCCAGCTAGTTCCCCCACCCTTTGTCCCCGAAACAAGAAAAAGATAACATCCTATCACCAGGCCTTCCCAAAATTTCCAAAGCACTTGGTAGAGAATTTTCCAAAGCAAATGTTACTGAGCATTCTCTCTCAAACATGATGCAATACCTCATAAAATATAAAAGAACATTACCTAAGCCCTTTTCATATCGTGTATGATCAAATAACACTCTCAAATAGATTATGTAAGACTTCGTAACAAAATTACGTGAAATAAAAAGTTAATTCTTAATAATAACGTAAATTTACATATACTGACTTGCCTAAAGAATACAATGAAATTCATGACAAAAGTCTTACATAATTTACATAAAATACTCACATCTAAATGAGCGATGTTTATTTTACAGGTTGGCTATTATCTGTTCAATACACAAATGAAATATAAATAAAATCATGAATAAACTATTGTATTTACTCTACACTAGACCAGCTTCGTAGAAAATTTTTATTAATACAGATTATTATGCATTTATTTTACTGTAAAATGACACTGAAATTAACACACTAACGTAAATAACAAATTTACTGCAGCTGTTTTAATACATGTTTATCTTGAGGTAAATTTAAAAAACCGAGAATTTTGTTGTTCAATTTCTGCTATTTATTACGCACATACAATATTGACTAAGTATAGAAAGTAATACATCATTTGTAAGCTTATCTATTCAGGTATCTTGTTTTAAATATATCATTGTATTTGAAATAACGATATTCTTCTGAATAGTAATTTAGTGACACTATTTACAGTACATATTTTTTTCATATATTGCAACATATGACTATTATTGTACATTTTTTTATATATTTCAGGGAAATTTCCATTTATGTAAAATTGATTATGTGTTAATATATCTGTAAAATGAAGCCAATATAAATAATCTAACGTATATAATAGAGTGACTGCAGCTGCTTCAATGAATATATTTGCATACGCAATCTCGCGGTAAATTTTGACAAAGCGAGAAAATCGTATTTCATTTTCTGTTAATATATACGAGCATAGAATATTTGCCAAATATAAAAATTTATATATCATTATAAAGCTTAGTTGTTCGGCTAAACATTAAAAGATAAATAGTGTCTGAGATGTTGAAGGATGGGGTGTGATATTGTTTCATATATGTTTTATGTTGTCAATGGACCCCTCAAATAGAAATATGATTTTATTATATATCAATGCATGTTATAAGCCTTTACGAGGTTCAGTACTGCAAAACAGAGTACAATTTGGGAGCAAAATCCTCACGTGAGGTACCCGTATTTAATCATAGCTTTTAAATGTAAAGCTACAAGTCACAGATTGTTATCACACAGAAATGAAAACTAGGTATATGTACCTAATACAAAATGCATGGCAGAAAATGCTCCCTCTGGTGGTACCGATTGGCCCATGGACTATCAGGTATATTACGTGAAAACATGTGTGCACAATTCAATTTTTTGCCCTGCATTACTCAAGTTTATAGATAGTATATATATATATATATATATATATATATATATATATATATATACGTATATTTTATATATATATATATATATATATATATATATATATAATATACGAATATTATGTATATATATATATATATATATATATATATATATATATATATATATATGTATATATATATATATATATATATATATATATATATATATATATATATATATATATATATATATATATATATACATATATATATGCATATATATATATATATACATATATATATATATACATTTATATATATAGGGAATATTTGTGGTTGTGAAATACAGTTTAATGAATTGCAAGTAAAAAGTGCTCTCTAGTGTATAAACTTAAGGTGGTAGAGCATTTACAAAACGAAAAAAATTATTTACGAATTTTCGCCACCCGAAAAGGACTAGATGCTCAAGGGTGAATAATTTTGCTGCCGCTTGGCATCTAGAGGGTTAATATTGAGTTCACTTTACTTGTGGCGTGGATAGGTTGATTTTAATACCAAGTAAAGTACGTGATTTTGACATGAATATACAATGCAGAGTCAATGTCACGTCTGCATAACACCTGTGGTGGGGTGGATGCACTGGTCATTTATAATTCCTACTTGGTTTAAGCTACTCCAAAAGTAACGTGAATTTCATATCAAGGGATATTTGTAGCTTTGACGAGCCAAGAGTAGGTTGTGAGCCAAAGGCGAGATGAATGCAACTGAGTACTTTATCATAGACACATCGAGTATATATACACGCTAGGTCCCGGAGAGAAGGTCACAAAATACAACATGTTATTTCTTGTCCAACTTGCAACTGGTTCTGTTAACAGTTAACAATGAGAAATAGTCAGACAGGTTGATGCAAGTTGCTGTCAGTGTGAGGGGAGAGCGAAGATACAAAGGATAATATATACAAAAAAGAGAAATGTCGTTACTATGTACGATCGTGTGACACACTGGTGGTACATTGCTCCCCCCCCTAAAAATGATATACTGTACACTTAGATTCAAAAGTCCGCCGACGTTCAGGGAGAATTGCTCGTCAGAGGTCTCTAGTGTTACCATGACAAAACAAACAAAGAGTTACATTTCTTACTACTTCTTAGGAAATAGGCGGAGCCTTGTCCAAGCTCAGCGAACGCTGGGAAATATTACAAATCTTGTTGCCATATTTTATGCTGTGGTATTATTTGACATCTCAACTATCCAATACAAATACACAAAACACACACACAGAAATTATATATATATATATATATATATATATATATATATATATACACACAGAAATTTTATATATATATATATATATATATATATATATATATATATACATATATATATATATACACATATATATATATATATATATATATATATATATATATACATATATATAAATCTAGAATCTGTATAAGCATGTAGAAATTAATGGAGTAGCATAACTTAACAATTCCTTCCGTTAACAGCTACATTAGATTGTTCGGAGATCAGACATTAGTCTAGTTCCAGTTTCATCTATGGCTCGATGCTGTAAAGTATTCATAAAAACGCCATATATGAGTTATACGAGCCTTGAGGACATTCACAGAGAGAGAGAGAGAGAGAGAGAGAGAGAGAGAGAGAGAGAGAGAGAGAGAGAGAGAGAGAGAGATATTACAGTAGTGAATGTAGTAATTGGTCACCATATAAATTGATTTCTAGAGATCCATGCATATCAGGAGAAATTTTCGCTTGATATTGCAATGTTTCCAATAAAAATCATTGTATTATGCTTCCAAAAACTCAGTTTTAGAATGCTAAATTGATTGCTAAATACTTTCGTAGTCCTTCAGATATTCATAGATAGGATCATTTTGGAATACATAAGGATAATTTACTGAAAAATATTTCCCAAGTCATTCAGATTCAGTCTTTAGTTCGCAACCCACTTGCCCTTTATTCATAGAAGTTTTTACTTTTCCTTTTCCGCCCGTATTTGTGGCTAAGAACGGTTGGCATTGACATTTAAACTAGAATTTTAAATATATACTGTAAAATCTTTGCTGTGTTGCTAATTCAATCTTTATTACAAGGGCTTTAATTTGCTTGATAATTACTGAGGCCCTATGACAAAATTGGAGATAGTTATCATCGAGTAGAGATAACGGGATTATTTTGTTGGACTTAAATGCTCATCCACATAATGGTAGATTCTGGAACAATAATAGCTGTAATTAGAGAGTCGTTGTCTTATGAGTGTTTGAAGGATTCGTTAGAGAGAATCCTTATACCAACATTTGTCCGGCTCGAAGTTATACTATTTAGTTACTATAGATCATTAAGTTCTGTAGTCCTCCATATACCACAAGTTTTCCAATTAATATGCTCATAACGAAAGTACTCTGTAGGATAATTTACCCGTTTGCTTTAAAATCAACCAAGATATCTTCGTTAACTGGAATAATTATAAAGGAATGTGATTGAAATTGTATAAAAAAAGTGAGTGAAATAGTGCTCAAAATGCCTTATTTTCTAATCCAGCTAAGGAATATCTCGTCTTGGCTTCACACAAATTTCAAAAGGTTCCAGGTTGGAATGGGCAAGTGAAGGTGGTGTTTCTTGCTGCTGCTTAGGAGAGATTTCTTTTCTTGAGGGATAGTGAGAAACTAGGAACTAAAATTGACGGCCTTAGATGAATACCGGCAAAAAAGGCAATTTTTCTTTAAAGATACCCAGGATGTTTAATAAACGAATAAATAAAGAATGAATGAAAGGAACACAAATAGGAACTTGATCATGGAGACTTACGCCTATTTGAATCACGATTATTAGAAGTCAGCGTAATCAATCTACGTAATTTTCTTAAGATAAAGCTACTAGTAATTACATAATCACTGATAACTTACAGCCAAGGTATTAGTGTAGGAAATCATTTTGTGCTCATGCCCCCTGCGCTTATATTTTTTTGGAAAATTAGAGAATATATTACGGGAAAATTAGTATTTCTTACTTTCATTACAAAATCTTGGGAAATTATGTCGTTCTGAGGACAAGAGACTTTTTTATATGATTTATCAATAAAGCAAATTTCTCAAAGGTTTTGCTATAATGTAATAGTGGTCTCATTTACCGCAATACAATTCCTTTTCGATTCAATACACTAAATTCTGATTGTATTCAAAGGGCTATGCAGTCATCAGTATTTACTGTTTCCGTCACAGATTATTTATTATGCAAAGTTAATAGTTAACTTTGGTTACTAATCAACCTTAGAACAACAACGGCTATTTATTCGGTTGCTGCTAGCTACTACAAATGAACTAATTATGAATTAGGTTAGCAATATTTCATGGAACATTAACGGTTATCAAATTAGATTGAGGCAATGATACAATATTTTACAAGTTGTATCAAGAATTTCTTAACCTCTTTCCACAACCTCTAAAATACAAATGACTTCCTTGTTCCCTCAAATTCTTCAGTGTCGGACTGCCCGGGGGAGGAGTAATCCCTACCCCTTCCAACCCCCCCCCCCCCCTCTCCCCCGCCACCTACCCATCCATTGAAAGTGTCTACTGGGCTCCTCAAAAGAATAGTAAAAGTAATTTTATATATATATATATATATATATATATATATATATATATATATATGTGTGTGTGTGTGTGTGTGTGTGTTTTGTGTATTTGTAGTGAATACTCGAGGGACAAATGATACCACAGTATGAAATATGGCAACTCGATTTATAATATTTTTAAGCGTTCGCTGAGGTTGGACAAGTCTCCGCCCATTTTCTTGAAGGTAGTAAGAAGACCAACTCTTTCTTTGTTTTGTCATGGTAACACTAGAGACCTCTGACAAACGATTCCCCTTGTGTGTCGGCGGACTTTTGAATCTAAGTGTACATGTTAAATACCCTATTTAACATGTACAGTATGCCCTGATCTAGAGAGGCGAACTGTAGGTGGGTCATATGGCAGGAGATAAGCAGGTTGTAGACGATCAATGGACACCCAGTCTTCTTTGCCACGAATGTTTAGTAGGAATGCTTTCGGATTGCGTCAGATCACAAGGAGAGGGCCTGTGTAACGGGGCGTTAGTGGTGACTTGCAAGTAGCATTGCGTAGGAAGACGTGCATTGCAAAGTGCAAGTCTGTCGGTATGTGATGCTTCAATGGGGGCTTGTAAGTCTGGCGGCATGGAATAAATTTTCCCACGACGTGACGTATGCGCTGGAGATCGTTGGAGGAGGTTGCAGAAGGAAAAAATTCGGCAGGGACGACAAACGGGTAGCCATATACCATCTCAGCTGCCAAGACATTCAGGGCATCTTTAGGAGTGGTCCTTAGTCCCAGGAGGGCCCAGGGAAGCTGAGTAAACCAGTTGGAGTCCATGCAGCAGAACATCAAAGCTGCTTTGAGGGTGCGATGAAAACGTTCAACCATTCCATTGGCAGAGGGGTTGTAGGCAGTTGTCTGATGTAGGGTGATACCCAGGATATTCGCTAATGATGTCCACAATTGAGAGGTGAAAGTGGTACCCCTGTCAGAAGTAATATGCTCAGGGATACCAAATCTTGCTATCCATCCTGAGAGTAAGGCAGATGTTGCAGTTTCCATGGGAATGGCTTCAGGCCAACGAGTGGAGTGGCCGATGACGGTAAACAGGTAACGAAGTCCTTGTGATGTGGGTAGGGGCCTACAACATTGACGTGAATGTGGGGGGAAATGACACTGAGGTTGAGGAAAAGTGCCCACTCCTGAATCCGTGTGTCGATGTACTCCTGAATCCGTGTGTCGATGTACTCTTGAATCCGTGTGTCGTTGTACGTTGGAAGTTTGGCAAGAAGTACAGGCGCGGACCCAATCCTTAGCATCCTTAGTAATGTCGTGCCAAATAAACTTCGTCTTCAACAGCTGTGCAGTAGAAAGGTGTGAGGGATGTAAAAGGCCGTGAATGAAATTAAACACCTGTCAGCGCATGGGAGCAGGAATCCACGCTCGCAGTCTACCAGTACTGACATCACAGAGTAGGGTGGTGTTGGAGTCGCCGAAGGGGACGTCTTCCCAACGGAGTAATGTGCAGGATGTCCTACAAGCTTGATACTCTGGATCCTGTCATTGGGATTCAGCCAAGGCATTATAATCCAATCCCAGCTGAACGGCAGCCAACATGTTTCTTGACAGGGCATCGGCAATGGGATTCATTTTCCCAGGGACGTGTTGAAGGGTGCAATTGTATTCAGCCATGGCGGAGAGATGTCGGCGTTGACGGGGCGGACCAGGCGTCAGACTGTCGAGTGAAGGCGTGCACCAGAGGCATGTGGTCTGTGCAAATGACGAAGGGCGTACCTTCTAAGAAATGGCGAAAGTGACGGACAGCCAAGTGCACCGCCAATATTTTGCGATCGAAAGTAGAATAACCCGATTCTGCCTTGGACAGTTTTCTGCTGAAGAAGGGCAATGGGCAGGGCGAGCCGTTGACCACCTGTTCAAGTGCTGCACCAATAGTGACGTCACTGGCATCAGTGGAGAGAAGGAGAGGGGCATGTGGGACGGGAAAAGTGAGAGCAGCAGCGGTTGATAGAGTATTATTTGCGTTGCAGAAGACCGCTTCTTGAAGGGGTCCCCACTTCAGGTCTTTTGGCTTGCCTTTGAGGGAGGCGTAGAGGGGAGCAAGAGTGGCGGCAATGGCTGGCAGAAAACGGTGATACTAGTTGATCATGCCCAAGAATTCCTGCAGTTCTTTGACGGTCGAGGGCGTGGGGAAGTTCTGAACAGCTGCTACCTTCTCAGGCAGGGGATGGACTCTTTGTTGGCGCCAAAGGTACCCTTGTGGTACCGGACTACGAGGCCGTTTTGTTGTAGGCGGTCAAGCACGATGCGTAGGTGACGGAGGTGTTCCTCTTTTGAGGAAGAGAACACAAGTATGTCGTCCACGTAACATACACAGAAGGGGAGGTCCCCTAAGATGCCATCCATGAGACGTTGAAAAGTGGCCCCAGCATTACGAAGGCCAAAAAAGGAGTAATTGAATGTGTGTGTACCGATGAGAGTGGTAATGGCGGTCTTGGGGATGTCTTCTGGGTTCCTAGGCACCTGGTAATACCCCTTCAGGAGGTCTAGCGTTGAGAAAACCTTTGCTTTGTTCAGGTAGGAGGTCATGTCGGCGATGTTTGGGAGGGGGTAGTGATCCGGTTCTGTTTGTATGTTCAGGCGCCCGTAATCCCCACATGGATGGAGGGAGCCGTCTTTCTTCAGGACGATGTGTAAGGGTGATGTCCATGGGCTGGAGAACTTTTGGCAAAGGCCCATTTCTTCTATTTGGGCAAACGTCTATTTGGCGGCTGCCAATCAATCCGGTGCCAGACGTCTGAATTTGGCGAAGACTGGGGGTCCTGTCGTCTTGATATAGTGATAAATACCGTGTTTGGCAGGAGCCATGGACGTTTAGCGAAGTTCTGGACGGAAAACAATCGGGTATGACATGAGGTGGGCGTAGGCATCCATAGGTGCGCTGATGTGGAGAGCGAGGTTGGAGGGGGCGGGTTGAAGAGGTGTCGACTAGTACGAGTCTGCGTTGACCAATCATCGGTGGCCAACATCGACCAGATGGTGGAAATGAGAGAGGAAATCTGCACTGAGGATTGGCAATGTGATGTCAGCAACGAGAAACTTCCAATTAAATTTGCCGTTTCCAAACAATAATGTGAGGTTCTCGTAACCGTAGGTGGGTATCGCAGATCCGTTAGCAGCTACCAGGCGGACGTCGGCAGACTTAGACAGACTACGTCGACAAGCACCAGTGTCTACCAAAAATTGCACGCCCGTTCCTGCATCATGTAAAAAGAAAAGATTAGAAACACGGGAGGCCACTGCCACGAGCGATTGTCTACTTACATGTTTTTTGGCCACTGACAATCCTTGGCTCATTTCTTCGCAGCAGCCCCGAATCTGGATTGGCAGTAGCAAAACTGCGGCCGATGGGCAGCAATAAGTGGCCGTAAAAGTCGTTGGTTGGGGTGCAAGTGAGTGGTGGGTGATGAGTGGCTTTGTCGCCGCTCCAGCATGTCACGGGGTAGGCGTGTGTGCCCTATGGCATTCATGTCAGCTTCGGTTGACGTTGAATAGGTGTCCTCTTCTTCAAGAATGGAGGCGTTGATGGATGTCTTGAAGGTCGTGAAGTGGCTGTCCATATTAGTAAACGACCGACATCGGGTTCGGGTAAACGGCGTACCCAAAGAGCACGAAGTAGGTTCACCTCAGGAGGAGAGACGTCTGCGGCAGGTTGCAGGTGAGCGATACTGGTCATTCCCTGAGGGCGAGCAAAGCCCTTTGGTCCCACAGCGGTTGTTGAGAGAGCTGAAAAAGCTTTGCTATACAGGCAGCTGGCGACGGCGAGTACTGCTGCAGAAGGTATGTTTTGAGGGCGTCATACGCTATTGGGGTGTCTCCTTGTTCACAAAGCCAGTTGGAGATATCCGGGAAGGTGTCCTCAGGTATGGCCGCGAGAACGTAATCTGCTTTGGCGGTTTAGCGAGTCATGCCTCTCCGCTTGAGCGAGTCATGCCTCTCCATTGCCGAATGACGAAAGTTTGAACTGGGCGGCGCCAACTTCCGTAGAGTCCGTCATAGTAACAGTGAGGGGGGGAAGGCGGGAGGAACGAATTGACCCCCGGGGTCACCAATGTGATGAGCCAAGAGTAGGTTGTGAGCTAAAGGCGAGATGAATGCAACTGAGTACTTTATTATAGACACATCGAGTATATATAGCACTAGGTCCTGGCAAGAAGGTCACAAAATACAACATGGTATTTCTTGACCAACCGGCAACCGGTTCTGTTAACAGTTAACAATGAGAAATAGTCAGACAGGTTGATGCAAGTTACTGTCAGTGTGAGGGGAGAGCGAAGATACAAAGGTTAATATATATAAAAAAGAGAAATGTCATTACTATGTACAGTCGTATGACGCAGGGGTGGTACAAGGTCAATACTTGTGTATGCGTTTGAGTGTGCTTTCACATAATATCAAAGTGCGTCTATATCTCACGCTCTTTATTTGTGTGTGTGTGTGTATATATATATATATATATATATATATATATATATATATATATATATGGAGTTAGCACCATCGTCCATAAGGGACATCAACAGACTCCGCATTGTTGTGTCTGTTGATGTCCCTAGTGGACGGACGTACTAACTCCAATCAAGTCTTTTCATTTCCCCTTCATGGCTATAATACATTTTATACTCATCACGTGTCAGCTTTCACGATTTCTACACACACACACATATATATATATGTGTGTCTGTGTGTATGTGTGTGTGTCTGTGCATATGTGTGTGTGCGAGTGTGTAAGCTCACGTTAACAAAACACGGTAATAAAACACGTAGCATAGTAAATAACACTATCAAGAAAAATCGAAAAGATTCACATTGCAGGTCCGACAGAAATTCAAATATCAAATATCCAAGGAAAGTCATAGTCCTCAGCCAGGGGATAATTCAGTAATTAGTATTTCTTTAATAAATACCTAGGCAGCTAAGCCAACTGAATGATTTACAAATTTCATTCAAACCAGTGAAGAGCAATTTGGAGATATCTTAAAATTTCCATTCGTTAACTGATGCTTGTTACATGTAATCCATTATAAATTATGTTCCTTACACGTACTGCAATCTAAGACTCAGCCATGATACCTGAAACTGGACCCACACAACCAAGACTAAAAATATATATCCAAAATCAGGTCTTTTCAATGTGATTGGTATGGTAGGTAGGAGTGGCTTGAATACTCCGTGACTAGTAACAGAGTTTACTGCATTGAATGTAGACTCTTTGGTGCTAATGTAGGACACAGAAAAATAGCATTTACCAACGAAGGTTTCAGTAACTGGAAGATGTATGAAAAAGCATTAAAGCATGAAAAAGGCATATACTAAGTTATTGCTATGGAAAAATGGCTCAATCTCAAAAGTTCACTGTTCCATGGTGATTTTCATGAACTTGATAGACAAATTGAACAACAGGTTCTTCACAATAGAGAATATGTTAAGGCACCATTGAACATTGCTATTAACATTGATAAAACAAACATAGCATTCAGGGGGCATGATGGAAGCGAAATTTCATTAAATATGGGTAACTTTCTGGAAATATTTGATTTGATAATCAAATAGTCCGAGAGGTTTTGTGACCTGAAAAAAAAAATTCCATTAAATGCCAGTTATACGTCTGGGTTAAGTCAGAATTATCTTCTCAAAGCTGAAGCCAATTGTGCTTGATGTCAAGTCATGACCCTTCTTTGCAGTAGAATCTGATGAGACTAAAGATGTTAGTTTCACTGAGCAGCTCTGTGTCTGCATTGGGAATGTCGTAAATTAAACAGTAAATGAGATTCATAGGATTCATTTCTTTGAAGAATCATGATGCTACATCTGTAGCTAATGTGTTGTAAGAGAACCTCCGTAATCTTCGCCTAAATATTAATAAACTAACAGCACAGTACTACCATACAGTATCTGTGATGAGTGGCAAAATCAGAGGTGTACGAGCACAAATCTGAGAATCTGAAGAATCCATGCTTTTATGTACCATATTCTGCACATAGATTGCAGATAGTGTCAACTCGCACAGGTTACTGCCTGCCAGAGGTAGCAGAATTTTTCCAACTTTATTTCAGCTCTGATTAAGTTCATCCGTGGTTCAACCTTGCACCATGATACATTCATAGGCCTCCAGAAAGACAAAATTGTCAATTCTTCACCTTCCTAAAATGTGTCAACACAGATGGGAATACAACCATAAGTCAATATCATACCCCTATGATATTTTGATGGATACTCTACATTTCTCTAACCATTGAAGATCTGGTGAAGAAAAAGCCTTAGCTAATGGATTCCTACACACTTTAGATAAGTTTGAGACAGTCTTTCTGTTGATTACCCTTTCTGAAGTATTTGATATTACAACCTCACTATCATAGACCTGGCAGAATGAGAGTACGGAACTTCCTGCAGCACTTAACATGGCACAAGAAACACTTGAAATTATTAATGACAAAAGAACAACAGACTGCCATTTTAACACCATTTTAGAAATCAATTGATTTTGGTACATTGAGAAACAGCTTCAAAGGGTTGAGGACCCAAAGGCCTACTGCAAAATGTCTCTGCATATTCCTATTTTTGACAAAATACTCAGTGAATTCAGACAAAGATTTGATGAACCAAAAAGTATACTTTTTGATGTAGCTGTTTGCCATCAATCATCTCCAAATTTCTGAAATGAATATGACTTGCAAAACCTTGCTGACCAGTACTCAATTAAAAGGGAAAACCTCCATGCAGATCTACTTATTGCTCAGAGAACACTACGGGATGACGTGAAATCTATTTCTAATGCTTGGTATAAATTGAAACCAATGAAGGAAGGTTTCCCAACACTTTGGGATATAATGCAATTTGACTTAAAACTTTCCTGTCATTAATACCAAATGTGAGCGATCTTTTCCTGTCTTGAAACTAGCCAAAACTCACCTCAGGGCATCAACGGGCCAGGAACGACTGACTAGTCTTGGCACAATTTCTATTGAGAAAAGTGTTGTGGATTTCCTTCATCTTGATGAGGTAGTGGATAGATTTGCATCTATCCCATTATCTTTACAGTCAAACATGTAAATCCACCACAATGTATTTATCTCTAATTTATTCAAGTTAAATGCAATCTACTTCATGTAATCAATGTGGTTTATCATTATATTCTTATTTCTTTTTTTTCTTTGATGAGAGAAATAGTTCTGTATTATTTTATCGTTTTAAACAGTTTCGTTCTTCTGCAAGAATACGTGAAAGTATATGTACAGAGAATAGTTTCATCATATTGTCTCAAGTAATATGCTACATATATAAAAATATGTAATACACATACAATACTCTCCTTTTCACTCCTGCTCATCCACCAAGTTTCCATCTAATGGTCACATTAAATATATCAAGCTGCTAGGGCTCCAGCAACCCCCCCCCACCCCCCCCCCAAAAAAAAATTATCATCTAGTACCGCCACTGGGTGTCACTGATAAGTCCCGTAAATAATGCTAAGGATGAACAGAATGGTTAAATCATCCACATAAGAGAAGAAGGATAACCAACGCGAATGAAAAATGACATTGCAGTATTACAAAACAGGAATGAGGCAGACTTGTGTTGCAATCTTATGAAAATAAATGGCGTATTCATTACTCAAGCTCTTGAAGCTTGACACGCCAACGAACCTTGACAGCTTAATCTGCGAAGTCCCACAAATACTAGAAAACTAATGTTTTGAAGAAGAAACAAGAGATGACTCAGACGAGAAATAACTGAATTCTTCATATGGAAGAAAGATTAAATAGTTACATTTCATTTTAAAGACTTATTATTCTCACTCCTGTCATAATGATGAAGATTGATAAAGAATAGTAGGAATAAACAAACAGAAGTGTTACTTTAAAGCGTATGTATAACTTTCTCCTAGAAAAGTAAGGAAAGTCACAGCTTTGGCAACAAAAGAACTGTATAAACAATGTTGAATGAACTGAAAAATTGGAGGGGAACATAATGATCTTTCTTTTGGGGTAATGGCAGTATATCTAACTAAATAAGATTTGTACAAGGGATAAAATTTCCCGTATAATTGTAAGGGTAATGGATTTGAACAACCTTATATATGTCTCAGCCCTCAATGTGCAACATCAGCGTCAATGACCTTAGATGTCAAGATGCCAGAAAATTTTAAATCAATCAATCAATCACTGTGCAATAGAAAAACTTCCAGGGGTACACCCAGAAGTCAATATAATGGTAGAGTAATTTGAATGCAGTTGGTTACATTACTATGATTGTGACTCTTGCACTAATCCTCTTTCTTTGCTCTGCACGCACTGTTTATTCCTTTAATATCTTATATCAGATTCAGTTCCGTAAATTTGAATATGGACAACCATCCACCAATCATGCAACACCTCGCTAGCCAAACATCCCACATTTACTGTTCATATCAATATTTTCCAAATCACTTGATCCTCTTATGATTTGTCTCCCTCTTCTCCTGAATTTTAAAATATTCTTGCTGCTGCTGCAATTTTTATTACCTCTTCACCTTATCTGTCGCCTTCTTCAAGTTATTTATCTTTCACCTTGTCTTTCTATAAAACCTTCGACTCTGCGTCATGGATCTCTCTCGGTCGAAAATTAAGTATGAATATTCATTGTTGTTATGATTGCTATAATTATCGCTATCATTATTATGAAAATAGAGACGGATATAAAAAAAACCTACAAAAACATTTCCACAAAACAAAAATAGAAGAAGCAAACCCGCGGTGCGATGCATTTAAAAACAATTACGGTTAAATTATAATATGCTTATACACAAAACTGTTAGTAATAAAAAGGGTACTTCACACTGCATTAACCATGGCAGTATGAACGCATGACACACCATCACTAAGTACATACGGGAACGAATGCAAAATAGCCTCTGAAATAAAACCCAACCGACTCAACACTACAACTTTAAAAACCTTTTTGTCAAGGACTGAGGTACATGTGACACTAAAGTTCTCACATTCATATCATAGTCCACGTACTTT
>NC_090726.1:142942351-142972351 GCF_036898095.1 Palaemon carinicauda | reverse complement strand
GTTTGCAATAAGTATTATGCATTTACTTTGTAAACTTTTAACTCCAGTTACGTCTAGCAACAAACCCCATATATCTAATAAAGCCTGAATGGTCTCATATTACGTTTGTCTAATTTTCTATAAATAATACTCATTACTTAATTTTTGGCTATTACGTTTGCATATGAATTGTGGTTACTTAGAAAAAAATTGATGTTCACATATATTAATTAGATTGTTTATCAACCATAATTAGTTTGTATGTTAGCATTTCGGCTTAGTTTCAAAGATAAGGTCATACAATTTTAATGTTTATAACCTTTGTATCCAAATTTATAATGTTTCGTGCAAACAGGTAACAGATCCTTCGGATGTTTCGAAAAATAAGGGGCGACAGTGCGTAACTAATGCAGGTTCTTTGGTGGAGAGAGAGAACGTCCTCACTTTATTTTCTTTCGAGGGTTCAAGCTCACCCAGGATCATCCTATTCGTCATTCCTCTTTCCGATTTGCGTTAGTTTATGTGTTGTTGCATTCCAGTTTAATTGTGCATTAAAATATTTTCATAACTTATATTTTTTCTTCACCTTGACTCTATATTAATTTTCCGAAAAGCAACTTCCTTCTACGTTTTATCATGTATCCTCTCCTGTACATCCTCCACATTGCCTATATCAATTCTTTCATTAGGATATCACATGAAACTTTTTCCCTCTACTTTACAGTTTCTCGCACAACTTTCATGACAAATATCTTTTGAAACGTAAAATCTTCCTTGAAGGAGTTAATACCATTCTTCCCTTACCAATCTTTCTAATCTCCACTTTAAAATCTAGGGTGCACTTTTTGGGGGGCCCAGTAAGTAAACTTAGAATAATATAATACCTTACTTGTAGACAGCTCTGTCCTTTTACCCTTACGCAAAGGAAGAATAATTTCTCATACTCAATACTTCGGAATTTTCATTACATCGAAAAATACCTTGAACATCCTAATCTTCCACTCAATCATAGAATTCCCAAAATTTAGTGGCATTTCACTTGTAATCATATTAAGCACTGGGATCATTTCATTTTTCAACGTTTTAACTGCATTCAGTATAAAGTCAACTTTAACATTCATAAGCTATCTCAAACACAAATGGATTTTACTAGCACACTATTCATCTCAAGCATTTTTTTATTTTTTCCCTATTAACTGATCATAAATAATACTCGGTACATCAGTCTGGTACTTGCAAGTTCTTCAGACAACACAACTCTATTTGCATATAATTTTTCTATAATCCATATGTCTGCATTCATTTCCTTGTAAAAAAATAACACCGTATTCTTCATGAAATTCTTCCTTGCTTTGGCCCCTTTTCATTTATTATTGTAAGCTTTTGTATCTGCTTTTCTTAACCACAACCTATTCTCATATTCATACACACGATCTTCCCCTCTATATTATAACAGTATCTCCAATAATCGTTTTTTTCGCCAAATTTCTAATTTATTCATCCAACAACTCTTATTTCTATTAATTTTTCACCCTTCTAAAACCAAAACCACTTTCTGTTATCGCTACGATCCTATCTTAAAGGTTTACATATTACATACACTTAAAACTGTTTATTATGCTTTTATTTTTTATCATAACTTAAGCCCTAGATCCCCTTCTCTCAATCTCATTTTCATTGTATGCTATCTTAACCTCACACCTTCAATATGACCCATCTTATCCACCCTGTTGTATTCCCACACATAGTCTTCCCTCTCCTCTTACAAAAACACCTATATCTCCTTTTCTTTCTTCACTATGTTTACTATTTCCCAGTCGCAAATTTTCAACCCTCAATGTTTTTTATTCCCTCTTTCAACCTTCCTAAACTATAATCATTCCCTTCCTGAGTTTTACAAACTCTTCATATAGTTCATCAACGTCAATTTCATTAATCATAACCACTTTTTATATAATATTCTGCCTATATGCTCTCCCTACTTCCTCATTATCAGGCTTATTTTTTTTTTGATTAACCATACAGATTAATTTGAACTCCAACCTAAAATTCCACTCATCTTAATTTCTGAATCATCCTAACAATGAGCAACGATACTTCAAATCACTCTCTCCCCATCACTCTTTCAATTTACTATTCCAAATAATCTGAACTAATACATAATCTAGCTACTTTGTTAATTGAAAATTTTCTTTTCAAAAGTATGCTTGGTCATTGTACATGCACACATATATATGCAAATATATAAGTATACATATCATCATGTATGCATATGTAAATTATGCAGTGTATGTATAAACACTTTCTCTAGTCGCTGCTGATTCGAAGAAAAGGCTCTTCAGTTACTTTCACATTTATACATTATCTGCTGGTTCACACACTAACCTTAGTGCGATATAACATCTAAAACATTAGTGATTTCACACACCTACACGTTTAATCATCTGCTGCAGACTACTTCCCATGAAGTGGAAAACTCAGTAATATCAATCATTAATATGTTCCAGTGAGTAAATATCATTAATCATTTTACAGTTCAGACTGTTGTCGGACATTCACCATTCTAAATTTGTCTGAACATGGCAAAAAGCCAGAGATCTGAACTTAGGACGTATCAATAATAGATGACTCAAGTTCTAGACTTTGATCACTAGGATATCACCGCTTCTTCGAATGTCATTTTCTGCTATCCCATATTACCGTATAAGGTTGAATATACGTTTGCTGGGTATGTATATATATATATATATATATATATATATATATATATATATATATATATACGTATATATATATTCATATATATATATATATATATATATATATATATATATATATATATATATATATATATATATATACTGTATATATATTTATAAATATATATATATATATATATAAATATATATATATATATATATATATATATATATATATATATATATATATATATACGGTTGCATTCGTGTAAGCCGATTTAAACAATACCTGACACTAAAAATAAAAAAAATAAATGAATTGTATGTTACTCTTTAATCTCGGTGGTAAAGATGTTGGAACGATTATCTAAATCGAGACAAAAATCAGAACCGCTTCAGAGAGAGAGAGAGAGAGAGAGAGAGAGAGAGAGAGAGAGAGAGAGAGAGAGAGAGAGAGAGAGAGCCCTTTCTAGTGGCACATCATCTTCCAGTAACATCTGAACAATGAAAACGTGCCTTATCATTGCCATTTGGTGACTCTCCTTAAATTCTCTTTTTAGTCTCCTCATTATCGTCTATATCTGGACTAGTATTCACGGCTTCTCGTATTTGATGCGAGTTCTATTTCCGAATCCCTGGAGGGGCACAATTCACCAAATAAATAAAGAAGTCTCCTCTCTTTAATGTTAATGCTATTATTGTCGCCCTTTTACTTTATTCAAAATGTCATCTTAAACAAAATGCGGGCATAATTAAGAGTTCTATTTTTCTTGCCTTTATCCTCAAAATGAGCACGATTTTTGTTCTTATCTTAATTTCTATTTCATATATATATATATATATATATATATATATATATATATATATATATATATATATATATATATATATATATATATATATATAAACCTGCACGACATCATCGCACCACAAGAGTATATTTCCTTTCTCTTTCAAAAGTGAAATTATCCTGTACAAAGTAAATCTGTATTGACAATACCAACTGAATCTATGCTGGACAGATCACAAAATGCAAAGATCAACTAAAGCTAACCAAATCATACCGATGGTGATAAGCAAAATATTATTGATTCGACGAAACATTGTCCATAAGTAGATTGCGATGACAATCATAAGATAAACCGATCTGTTATTGCATGAACAAACCGAAAAAAAAAAAATATAAAAATAAAACTAATAGCTCACTTCACCTACGAATATCGAATTTAAAGGATTTACCCAGTGTATAATGTCGAACTGCTCTCATGGAAAAACCCTTTATCGCATGCAATGATCATTTATGGACTTTGCAAAAATAACTGCAAAGCCATTACCACATCAGCTGACCCTCATACACTGATATCAAAATGATGACCAAATACGTTTGCAAATTACAATTGCAGGGTATCAGTTACAAACAAGGAAATCAAAATGTTTATTGGCAGGTCTACATAAGCAATTTTAATCTGATTACATTGAAATTCACTATCGGTAAAAATTAGACAAAAATCAAGAGAGAGAGAGAGAGAGAGAGAGAGAGAGAGAGAGAGAGAGAGAGAGAGAGAGAGAGAGAGAGAGAGAGAGAGAGAGAGCGTATATGTATAAAAATGCACAATATAAATGCACAAAAGTGCTTGCTGATGTGGTGAAATTTCCACACAAATGTCCTTTGACTTTATCGGTAAATACATACATATATAGACTCATACACACACACACACACACACACATATATATATATATATATATATATATGTGTGTGTGTGTGTGTGTGTGTGCGTGTGTGTGTAAGGGTGTATGTGTGTGTGTGTGTTGTGTGCGTGTCAACCCTAAATAGTGTTATATCGAATTCAGTCCGCCCCAAGAATAAAAATCATAAGAGGAAATTCATTTAAGATAACTAATGTTAAGAAGGTCAGGATTTAAATCTATGCCTCTTAATGGAAGAAAAACTTGACCTTAGATTTAAGACATTCGATTACTCAAAAAAAGAAGTTGAACTCGACTCTTCTGAACATATTCCCGTCGATTTCCGGTAAATTATTTGTACCTTGAATTGAAATCGACAGATCTCCACCATAATAATCGATTGCTAAGTTGTAACAAATGATTATGGGAGTTTTGTCAATAACGCACGTGACTTTCTTTTTATATAAATATGTTGAACTATAAATAGTTTTCAATATCGAATTCAGTCTACCAAAGGAATAAAAACTAAAGGGGATATTGATTAAGATAGATGGCTCTACAAGGAACAGGATTTGAATTTATGTATCTGAATCGAGATACAACTTTACATTTTACTAACACCATTTCGCTATTATGAAGGATACTGTGTATATTGATATCGACTCTCCTGTATCTATTTCGGTGAAATTTGGATATTGATAACTAAATCGATATCAAACCTAACCCCAACATGAGAGAAGATTGTAAAGTTAAGTTTGTAACACAAGACCATGTATGAGTTCTTTCACCAACACACTTGTAAATTCCTCTTTGGAGATTATAATAAATAGAATGAAGCAATTTAGTAACAGTTATCAAAATTTCCTTAGGTCTCAGTCTTCAAGATACAAATATGTATGACTCTTTCAAAATTTTAGGTGTGATTCTCGACAGTAAATTTACTTTTGAGAAACATATAAGGTCTGTGTCTTCTTCAATTTCACAAAAAATAGGCTTATTGAGAAAGTCTTTCAAGATTTTCGGTGATCAATCTATTCTGAAGAAGTGTTTTAATTCTTTCATTCTACCTTGTTTTGAGTATTGTTCTCCTGTCTGGTCTTCAGCTGCTGATTCTCATCTTAATTTGTTGGACAGAAACTTACGGTCTATTAAATTTCTTATTCCTGATCTAGATATTAATCTCTGGCACCGTCGTTCAATTAGTTCATTATGTATGTTGCATAAGATTTTTCACAACTCTGACCATCCTTTACATTCAGATCTCCCTGGACAATTCTATCCTGTTCGTAATACTAGGCAGGCAGTTAATTCTAATAGCCAGGCCTTCTCCATCACGAGGCTCAATACTACGCAGTACTCTAGAAGTTTTATTCCAGCTGTGACCAAGTTGTGGAATGATCTTCCTAATCGGGTGGTTGAATCAGTAGAACTTCAAAAGTTCAAAGTTGGAGCAAATGCTTTTTTGTTGACCAGGCAGACATAGTCTTTTTATAGTTTATTTATGACATATTTGTTTTTGAGGTTGTTGATAGTTTATTATATGACATGTCTGTTTTGACGTTGTTTCTTATTTTAGAATGATTTATTGTTAATTTGTTCTCTTCATTTATTTATTTCCTTATTTCCTTTCCTCACTGAGCTATTTTTCCCTGTTGGAGCCCCTGGGCTTATAGCATCTTGCTTTTCCAACTAGGGTTGTAGCTTGGATAGTAATAATAATAATAATAATATACAGACAACTCGAAAAAATTGTCATATCGTAATTGATACCACTTGTCCATCTGCATTTATTAATAGTAAGTTGGCCAGGGCACCAGCCACCCGTTGAGATACTATATATATATATATATATATATATATATATATATATATATATATATATATATATATATATATATATATATATATATATATGAGAGAGAGAGAGAGAGAGAGAGAGAGAGAGAGAGAGAGAGAGAGAGAGAGAGAGAGAGAGAGAGATGTATAAATGTACATTATCTTGAACGACTATGTATTTTTGTATACTTTTATACTTAGATATGATTTTTAGGATATTTCAGGTAGGGGAACTGTCTTTTCCTAGTATGGAGATAATGATATATAAGATAATTTGTTTGGCCAGGATTGCAAGATGTGGACGTCTAAATGTTGCAAAAAGATGAACTTCTCATCAAACATGAACAGTCACTAAATAATAAAAAAAAAAAACTTCCGGCAACATGTAGTTCATTTCTATCTATGATTAAAACATAGAAGGCGGAAAAGAATTCGTAGTAATCCCGAAATTCCGAGAAATGAGGCGGAAGCCTGAACGAAAATATTTCACCTTCGCTCACAGATGAAGCCTCTTCCGGTCATTTAGGGATATATCTAAATCGAGAACTACAAATTTTGTTTTCTTAAAACAAATTGATGTATAGAAACTTCACAAAAGATAAAAATTAAGAGATTAAATATCCGTAACAGTTAGAGGGTGCTTCACAACTATCTCACACAGCCCTTGCGTTCCAAGTAAACTTTAGTGAAGTGAGTTTGGTCCAGTTTAGTGATAAATGTTTACTTCAGCAACACAAAGGTCGGGCGACTAATCTAACCTGCTTCACTTCATTTTGATAAACAATCAAAAGAGAAAATAAAGGGGGTTCGACAAAAGCCTAATGAAAGCAACGCAGTCATCAACACAAAGGTCATTAGTGAAAAGGACGGCAGTTATCAAACGGAAAATCCATTACCGAATATAATTTCCATTAACGTGTAAAGGCTAAAGGTAATATAGCCATTCGGGAAACTCTTAAGCTGAATTCTCCTCAATTCTAAATATTTATTCGCTTGTCTCCACGTGAATTGAATCTTTTTCACTGATTGAAAAGTCACTTCCGATATATATTGCGGGCTTAAAGACCAACAAAGATAAAACAAAATATCTTAATAGAATTAAAGTGTAAGACTAAACAATTAAAAATAACAGGTCCAGAAAGAGTAATCTATTAATTTATTAATTTAAGGTTTAAGTCGTAAGTTTATAACTTTCACCCAATATTCTTTAAATAAAATTACCCGACTCACTTTTATCTTTCGATACAAATTCTGATTACCTAATAACGGATTCAGTAAAAAGCGACCCAAACCAAATTTTACAAAGGAAAATAAAAATCTGTAATGAGGAATAAGACTAAAAATTAAATCACATCCAGATTTTTCTTTAAACAACGGATTCAATTGGTACATGAATATATGTAAGGGGAGTCAAAAGAAGATAGAACCATTTTTATTCTTGTAAATAGATGCCGTTACAACCGTGGTTATCAATGCTGAATATGAAATAATTGGCAAGAAATAAATAGGGGTTTTATAAGTTTTTAAACCTTGCCTTCACTATTTTTCCCGAATCAGCAAGAACAGTTTCTTTTTGCACTTGGAGAATTAGTAATGCTACTCCATTAGATAAAGTGGTTTGTGGTAGCTCTTGACCTGCTGATTACTGTTCAATTTCCATACTTCCATATTATCTCAAGTTTTTTAACGTCTTTTGGCAAAACGTCAAAATAGGCATGCCAATTTAATAATATGTCCCCTAATTGCAATTTGGCTTTCGTAAAGGCCCTGAAGCATATGATGCCCTTCTTACAATTTACAATGCTGTACAGAAATCCCTTGATTATGGTCAAAATGTTCGTATGATTGCCTTGGTTTTAGTCCTGCCTTTGACCGTATTAATCATGAGGCCCTTGTTTTAGATCTCAAACCATTGGGAGAGGGTCAGTCTTTTCTTAGCATCATTATAATAGAATTTGTAAGTATTCGATTGTAAAGAGTAGTAGTTGATGGGTACAATAGTGAGTATAAGATTGTAAATATCTGTTGTTTCTCAGGGTGGTGTTCTTGGCCCTTTACTTTTCATACTACATGCACAAAGCTCGTTGCATATGCGAATCATTCTACTTTCTTTGCCTCAATTCCATCTCCTTAATGCAAATTTCGGGTGGCTGAATTCTTTAAATGATCTAAATAAAATTAGTGCGAGGTGCGAATTATGAGGTATTAAGTTAAACCCTAACAAAACTCAAAGTATGAATGTTAGAAGGTCGAGGATATTGGCTTCTCAACATCCAGATCTCTGCGTTGATAATGTTTATTCAACTATATATAACTTCTTCAAAATTCTATATGTGATTCTTGACTGCAAATTTTCTTTTGATAAAAACATTCGGTCACAGTTTTCTTCAATCGCACAAAAACTGGTTTATTGAGAAAGTCTTTTAAGATGTTTTGTGATTAATCTATCATGATAATATTTTTAATTCTTTCATTTTGCCTTGTTTCGAGTATTGTTTTATTGTCTGGTCTTCAAGTGTTAATTATCATCTAAATTCGTTGCATAAAAACTTACTGTCTATTTAATTTCTTATTCATGATCCTGAGATTAATCTCTGGCATCGTCGTTAGTTAGTTCCTTAAGGCACTTTGCAAAATTCTGGCCATCTTGTGCATTCAGATCTTCCCAGACGGTACAATCCTGTAGGTAGTACTAGACATGCAATTAATTCCAAGAGTCCTCCTCCATCATAAACTTCAACACTGAACAATACTGAATTAATTTTATTCCAGCTGAGACTAGACTAAGGAATGATCTTCCTAACCTGGCAGTTGAGTCGGTGGAACTTCAGAAGTTCACAGTTGCAGCAAACGTTTTTATATTGAACAGGTTGACATAGGTCTCTCTACATAGTTTATATATGACAGATATATTTCAACATTGTTACTGATCTGAAAAGGTTTTATATTTTCTATTAATTACTTTCCATTCAGTTTATTTCCTATTTCTTTTCCTCACTGGGTTATTTTTCCTGGTGGAGCCCATGGGTATGTAGCATCCTGCTTACCCAATCAGGGTTGCGGGTTAGCTAATAATAATAATAATAATAATAATAATAATAATAATAATAATAATAATAATAATAATTTATTTATTTATGGTTTCATATCTTGCACCCCTAAAATAGGATTATTAACTAATTGTATATATATATATATATATATATATATATATATATATATATATATATATATATATATATATATATATATATATATATATATATAAACCGAATGGATCCTGTTTCCTCCACAATCATTAGAATACCGCTAGAATTATATAGAGCAACCTCTCCTATAACCCCTGAGAGAGGGTAATAGCCCTCTTATCCAGACACTCCGAGAGGATACTACTTCACAAATACCCAAGGACTATCTAATTCAAATACATTTCACAGTTGGGTGTTTAACTAAAATAATTGTTCAGATGGAGAAACAAGTAGAGAAATTCCTATTAATTATCCACAAAGATCACAACAAAACAAGAATGTCCAAGCTAATTGAAATTTCAGCATGGTCGTTTTCCTAAACTGCACCAACTTAAGATGATGATGATGATCATCATCATCATCATCTCCCAAGTCTATTGACATGCGCCTCAGTTAGGTTTCGCCAGTCATGTCTGTCTTGAGCTTTTAAATCAATACTTCTTTATTCATCACCTCCTACTTCACGCTTCATAGTCCTCAGCCATGTAGGCCTGGGTCTTCCAACTCTTCTAGTGCCTTGTGGAGCCCAGTTGAAAGTTGGGTGAACTAATCTATCTTGGGGAGTGCCAAGAGCGTGACCAAACACTCTCCATCTACCCCTTATCATGATCTCATCCACATATGGCACTCGAGTAATCTCTCTTATAGTTTCATTTCTAGTCCTATCCTGCCATTTAACTCGCAATATTTCTTTCTGAAGACTATTCTCAAATCTACAAAACCTGTTGGATATTGTTTCATTGTCATACCACGACTCATGTTGATTTTAGGGTACTGCTATTTCTCGTAAGCTGTGTGCCAGTATGTAGAAAAATCGGAAAGATTGCTTCCCCAAGGCTATATGAGGTCACAGCATTGAAATTCATACCTCAATAGCTGGTGAAAATGACTCTATTGCCACAATGACAGTATTTTCTTTCCTGAATTTCCATAGCTTTCTATGAAATGAGATGGAACAATTGTGTTATGGGTTTTCCCATAATAAGAGCTTTTCAGAGACTAAACTGACTTTCAATAAACATCATGTATAACGCAAGTCCTCTTCTGGGTTTAACATTATGTCTTTATCTTGAGATGTCCTTTTATGCGTAGTTGTCAAATGTCTTGTATGAATATGTCGACAAGTGATTCCCATTGCTGACTCCTCTACCACGAGAAAATCAGATTCTGGTTTTGTCTCAGGTAATGTTACTTTATGTAGTGGTATATCACAAACTTTGTTATTTCGTGCATTTGCAGAATCTCCCCCTACCATTGAGGGAAACAGGAACTGATTGGTTCTAATGATTGATTAACTTCTTGAAGTCACATTGCTTTGGCGTGGGATGAATGGTCCAGAGAAAGTCAGTAGTCATCATTTATTTCTTACATTTAGAATTTTGAATACCAACATTTGACTCATCTTTAAAGAAAGTTAACTTTCTCTTTACAAATTTCAGGAAAATCTAATTGCTCCTTTCTTTATGATGAAATGCTCTCCGTTCAGCTGTAGATCATTTGAGCATTCAATGGAAGGGTCGTTCATTTCGTGAATGGCATTCTTGCTTAGTTGCTTTCTGCTCTTGCTTTAAGCAACTGATGCTAAAACCCACTTCGTAATTAGCTAATAGACTGCTCAATTCAGGTACTGTTATTGTTTATCTTATAAGTGCTCGGAGGTTTTCTCTAAGACCACAAGTTATTCCATCACCTTCGATAATTTTACTGTGCTGCTCATTTCCTCTTTACATTGTCTGCTTTGTGGACAATGAAATTTTCTCTCTTGAAATCTCTGACCACTTTTGGATCTTGCTCTTCTTTACATCTCAGTAGTAAATGTAAGCCAACGACCACGGTTACATTGAAATCTAACGGGAGAAAAATCGATAGATTCATAGTCTGGGATGAATTATGAAAATTATCGTTGACATCTTATATGTGAGAATTTAATAATGAATGGCAGGAATTTTTGTTCAACGTACCAGTCCTAAATCCATGGTAACAATAAGTACAGTAAGTATCGTATACATACTAAAGAGTTCGCATCTTGTACCTATTTTTAAGCTTATTATAGGAGCCATAAACGATTGCTGGGATTTTAATTGTGGTAACCTACTGCAATCGTCCGTGCCCAATATTTTGCTGGATAAGAGTTCGAAACCTGCTCAAGCTCAACAGTTCTTAGTGGCATCTGCAACCTCATCATCCATCTGAACTAGGGATGGGACGGTTTTGGGGAACATATGGGTCTACCTACTTAGTCATCAGCAGCCATTTCCTGACTCTCCCTGGTCCAGCTTGATGGAGAGGTGCTTGGGCGCTGATCATATATATATATATATATATATATATATATATATATATATATATATATATATATGTATGTATATATATATAATATATATATATATATATATATATATATATATATATATATATATATGTATGTATATATATATATAAATATATATATATATATATATATATATATATATATATATATATATATATATATTATCAGTCTCCAGGAAACTGTTGTGTCCCTTGCTTCTACCATTCATGAGTGACCTTTAAACTGGTAGAGAAATGGAGACTCAGTACAAGTCATTTTCATCCAAAGGATATGATTCACTGCCTAAATATAAGTACTCCCAATACTCATATTGTTATGAACATTAAATTTCATATATTTGTTTGGCATTAATATCTCTGTGACACTAACATCTCAATTCAAATTAGTCAGTTGCCAAAATTTTACTATCTTCCTGCATTGAAGTTAAAAAAATATCCAATGTTTTGCATGTACCTAAATTAATGCATGTTAAAAGCCAGAGGGTGAGTTTAAGGTTAGAAGCCAAATATATCAGATAATGACTGTCTAGTTAAAATTCTAGGTAGATTTTCTTGTCTCTGCATGCTCGAAAACGAAGTGAATAAGAAAAAACAATATAAATTCCCCAAATCCATCACTTTCAAGAATAAAATGTCATATCTTACAAACTAGATGATAGGCAGAATTCCTGGAAAATAATCACCACAGGAGAATCAATCGACATGGATATTTTACTTTCACAATGACTTAGAGGGATATTAGCCTCACATTTTTAATAACTATACCCACAGATAAGTATCGTCTGCTTCACTAAATGAAAATTAAGGGAGGAAATGTTAAGAAGAAAATAATGAAAATAAGGGATAAGTTATAAATAAAAGCTGCGAAGTGATTTTGACAAAATGAAAAAAAAAACATTTTCACCTTTTGTAAAAAGATGCAACATGACAGATTTAATGAAGTTGGGGAAAATGGGAAAGGCATTACTTCAATTCTGGAAAGACGTGATATGTAAAGCAATAATAGTGATAAACAAGAGACGCTTTGTTATGAAAAGGAGATATGTCAGAGGATTTGTTTAAAAAAAGAGAGGACATGTGCTTTTGGCAAAATGAAGAGGCCCTAGTCTCAGCGGGATGGAAAGTTATAAAGATAGAGTCGCTGTACAATGCAATGTCAATGTAGACAATAGTGATGCAAGAGGCTGTGTTATAAAAATGGATACACTACAGGTTTTGACTTAAAAGAGGTAGAGAGAGGCTTTGTTATAAAGATGAATAAAATTAAAGGTTTTGACTTTAAACATGTAAAGAAAGACTGTCATAAAAATGGATAATATGTAATGCTTTGAATCAAAATAAGTTAAGAATGGCCTTGTTATAACAATGGAAAAGTTCAAAGGATTTAAAATGAGTGAGAGAGGCTGTTATAACATAGATAACATGGAAGGCTTTCACAAAAAAAGAAGAGAGGTTTTGTTATAAATATGGATAATGTGAAAAAAAAAATATAAAAAAAAATAACATAAAAAGTCTTTAACTTGAAAAGGTAGAGCTGCATTGTTATAAAAATTAATAACATGAAATGCTTTGACTTAAAAAGGTAGAGAAAGGCTTTGTTATTAAAATGAATAATGTGAAAGGCTTTGACTTGTTATAAAACTGGATAAAATGAGATGTTTTGTAATAAAAATATATATAGAAAGAAGCTTTCTTATAAAATTAGATGACATGAAAAACTTGGCCGAAATGAGAGAGAGAGACGTTTTGTTATAAAAATGGATAACATGAAAGGTTTTAAATCTAGAGGATAGATGAAGGTTTGGTTATGGAAATGTATGACATGAGAGACTTTGGCTTGAAAAATGTGGAGAGACGTTTTGTTATGGATTAATGGAACAGCATAGAAAGCTTTTTTTTTTTTCCTTTTTTTCTTTTTTTTAAAGATATCTCACACAATTGGTTGAAAATTAGGTAAAAATGAACAGTATCAGTTAGCATACGGCCAAGAGCAACGGTCTTAATTAAGAAATAATAATAATAAATAGGAAATTTTACTTAAATACGAACAAAACTAAAACAACAAAACAGATACAGCGAAAAAAAAAAACATAAAATGTCATTGCAAGTTAAACAAGGAAAGGAATAAATAGCTGGGACAAAAGAAAAAAGGTGACTTGGACAGATATGAAAAAGAAATAACAAGAGAAAACGTTTCGGGTATGATATAAAAACTGGCTCAAGTTACACAGAATAATGGGTGAGCTTGTGTTGAGAGAGAGAGAGAGAGAGAGAGAGAGAGAGAGAGAGAGAGAGAGAGAATTAAAAATATTGATCAATATATTTTGAAGTGGTAACCATTAGCAGAATTCTCATCAATACATTTATTTTAAGCAAAAAAAAAAAAAAAAAAAAAAATTTCATGTGACACAATCTGAATAAATAACCACAAAACCAAGAGGTCATATAAAGAAGCTACAATTATTTAATGAATTCATAAAATAAAACGCAACAAATCTCAGAATACTCTTGTGAAGATAGAGTCACACGTTTGCACATTTCCTTCCGCATACTCTTCCCCTTCTTCCATTTACATAAATAGGGGACCAGACTTACTGTAAAAGGGGCAATGAAACCACAATTCATTGTGCTATAAAACCTGAAAGTAAATGAGGCTGCTGTATGCTCCTGAAAATGAGACATAAAAAAACTGTACTGTACAGAAATAATTTAATTTTCATTTATAGATTTGCATAAAGGCAATTATAATTAGGATACACAGTCTTAAAATATATCAGACATAATCTATAAAATAGCTATGATCCTGGTGGCGTTCATTACAAAGTTTTAGTAACTCAATTCTGGAATTTCAAATGGGCAATTTAAATATTTGCATCAACAATATCTTATAAACACGAAACCATAATACAATTATATGGCAACTAGATACACAACACACAAACATACATTCTCTCTCTCTCTCTCTCTCTCTCTCTCTCTCTCTCTCTCTCTCTCTCTCTCTCTCTCTCTCTCTCTCTCTCCCTCTCTCTCTCTCACATATATATATATACATTATATATGTTTATATATATGTATATATATATATATATATATATATATATATATAAACATATATATATGTATATATATTTATATATATATATATATATATATATATATATATATATATATATATATACATAGGTCGTGTCAATCGATGTAGATTGACTGTTTACGTAAAGGAAGTATGCAAGATGACGTAGTAATTGCTGCTCGGGGAAGGGACGATGGCTTCAGATAATAATAATAATAATAATAATAATAATAATAATAATAATAATAATAATAATAATAATAATAATAATAATAATAATAATAATAATAATAATAATATTATTATTATTATTTCTATCAATAATAATATGCAGTTAAAGATAAAATGAGAGAAAAAGATGAGAAATAACGCAAAAAGTAGAGACATTTATGCAGATAAGTATGACTGGCTGAAGAAAGCGTACCAATGAATAATTGAGAGGAATAATTGCTTTATTGCTTGAAGGTGAAGGTCGGAGATCGGAAAGGCAAATGTAAAGATTAAAGATTAAAATGTTATAAAATTACTTATAAGGTGTATGGCATGATTCTCGTTGAGAAAGTAAGGCAGTTACCTGAGGGATTGATTGATACGAACACCTAGTTGGTTAAAAGGGAGATTAATATTTTATTAAGAAACTAATATGAGAAGTTTGAGAGTAAATAGAAAAATATTTATGTGGCATATATGGACCTAAAAAGGCTTATGATACAGCTATTAGAATGTAATGAGAATATATCTTATTTAAGTTGTTGAGAACAAGCTCTTGTCTTTGTGTGATTTCGCCTGGGGCTCTGATCCCGAGGTCGTTAAGAGAATCCATACATTAATATATCAAAAATATATATGGCATATATATTATATATATCTAAAAACACGTCTAAATGTGCAAAATTTATCTGTATATATATATATATATATATATATATATATATATATATATATATATATATATATATATATATATATATATATATCTATATATATATTATATATATATATATATACTGTATATATATATATATATATATATATATATATATATATATATATATATATATATATATATATATATATATATATATATATATATATATACAATTTGTTGAGAGCAATTAACAGTTTTTGTGAAGTGAAGCAAGTGTAGAGCATGCAGAAATGAAAGGGACTGGTTTGGTGGGAAAATGCGTTTGCAACAACTTGACCCATTATGTGATCCAATTAATGGTATTTAATTCAAACTACCGAGTACTTATATGACGGAAATCCACAAAATTCTATGTTCGTGAGAAATAAACTGCACCTCACACCGGGATTAAACCATTTTCTTGCCGTGAAAGTGAAGATAGCTGTCAATCCTGTCCCCAGAGTTCCTAAAAGAAGTCAGAACCGAAGTTCTAACTGGAATTCAAAATTTTCTGTGAGACCCACTGTCTTATATAGCGATTTTTACCCAATTTCCCGACCACCAGGTGATCGAAATTGATCCCAATGAATCAAAGTATGATAAAAATTAACTCAATTTAAGGTTCAAAAGAAATATATTTATACCTTACATTGGGATTTCACCCTAGTCTCTTCAAATGAAAGACAAGGTAGCTGTTAATCATGCCACAAGAGGCCCTAGAATAAGTCGGAACGAAAGTGCTAAATGTCATTCAGATTTACCTGAAGAGACTACTGTCTTACATACCAGTAAATTTTACCAAACTTCCTGACCTATTATAAGATTTAATTGATAAAAATTATCTAATGAGTCGATATATGATGAACATTTAAACAATATTTTGTTCAATAAAAATAAATTTATACCACACGTTAGGACCGAACTCTAGTCTCTTCAGATAAAAGGCAAGATGGGTTTCAATTATTCCACCTGAGGCCTAAAACCAGTCAGAACCTAAGTACTAACTGTATTTAAGAATTCAATGGGTGAAAATACCGTTACATAAAAGCCAGTTTTACCTAACTTCTCGACCTACCATGTGACCCAGTTGATAGTATCGAATTCGAATTATTCTTAATGAATATAAATGATAAATATTAACATAATATTGGATTCAATACGAATGCATTTCTATCTCACATTGGGATTGAGCAAAAGTCTCTTTAAATAAAAGCCAAGATAACTAGCAATCATAACACCATCGGAACCTAAGAGCTAACTGTCTTATATACCAACGATTTTTACACACCTCCAAGACCCAAAAGGTGACCAAACTGATAGCATTTAATTGATTTAATGAGAATGTGAGAATGACTATTAAAGAGTCAACATGTGATGAAAATTAACAAAATATCATGATCACAGGGAATAAATTGCTTCCTAAAATTGGGGTCGAATCCGAGTCTCTTGGAAGAAAAGGCAAGATAGCTATCAATCATTCTACCAGAAGCCCTAAATGGAGTCAAGACAAAGTGCTAACTGCATTTCAAAATTAAAAGGACGAAATCAGAGTCTTACATTCCAACGACTTGTACCCAATTTCCCAACCCACCATGTGACCCACCCGATATCATTAAGTTAGAATTACTCTAAATGAACTAATATACGATAAAATTAGCCTAATATTGTCTTCAATAAAAATAAATTTCTATTTCAAATTGCGATCAAACCCTAGTCTCTTCCAATGACAGGCAAAGTAGCTATCTATTATTCCACCTAAAAGTAGTCACAACTTAAATGCCAACTGCATTTCAAGATCTAAAGGGCGAGATCAGTCTCACATACCAGCAAGTTTTACCAACTTCGTGACCCACCAGGCAGTCTTATTAATAACATTTAATTTGAATTACCCATAGTTAGTTAATATGATGAAAATTAACTCAATATCTTGTTCAATAGAAATAAACTTCTACCTCACGTTGGGAACGAACCCAGTCTTTGCAAATAAAAGGCAAGGTAGCTATCAATCCTGTGCAAGATTTAACGGGTGAGACCAATGTCTTAAATTCCAACAAGTTTTACCCAATACCCTGACCCACAAAATGACCCAATTGATAGAATTTAAAGGTTTAAAGGCCACTCATGAATGGCAGAGACAAGGAACAGTGACATTGTCCTATTGAGCAGGACAATGCCTTAGAGACTGACCATATGTGCATATGATCAGCTCCCAAGCCCCCTCTCCGCCTAAGCTAAGGCCAAGGAGGGCCAGGCAATGGCTGCTGGTGACTCAGCAAATAGACCTATAGGTTTCCCCCCAAAAACCCATCCTTACCTCACAAGGATGGTGAGATTACGACTACCAAAGAAACTAACGAGTTTGAGCGCAACTCGAACCCAAGTCTGGTGTTCACCAGTCAGGGACGCTACCACATCAGCCACCACAACCCTTAATTCAAATTACACCTAATGGGTCAATATATGAGGAAAACTAACACTACTACATCATGTTCAATAGAAATAAACTTTCAACTCACATTGAGATTGAACCATTATCTCTTTAAATGAGAGGCCAGGTATTTATCAATTATGCACCAGGGGCCTTTAAAAAAAAAAAAAAAAAAAAAAAAAAAAAAAAAAAAAAAAAAAAAAAACTAATTACCAAGAGCATTTCTGAGTTTGAATGGCTGTTTCACATATCAGCGAGTTTTATTAAACATTTTGACCCAACAGGTGTCCTAATTGATGGCAATTAGTTTGAATTACCTTTAATGAGTCAATATATGATGAAAATTAACATAACATCGTGTTCGACAGAAATAACTTTCTACCCATTATTGGGATTGACTCCTAATCTCTTCAAATAAAAGGCAAAGTACCTATCAACAACCTCATCCAAAATCCTCAAAACTATGTAATCAATATCGAAGTTTTCAAGCATTTTGTATTTCAAGTGCTCGAGTCCTTTGTATTGAAGTGTAATTCCATCATTCATCCATTGTAGATGACAAAAAATCGCGCAAAAAAGGGTATCAAATATGCATCGGCATGTGGCACCACATTTTAAATGCAAAAACATATATACAACTTTCGGCTTTTTCTGAAACATGACGGGAGAGTTGTTGTCTTCGATTTTTAGATGACACTAGTACGCTATACGTTAACTGTACAAGATAAATAACATTCCACAAATACCCGCGTAGGTATATATACGTGTATATATATATATATATATATATATATATATATATATATATATATATATATACTGTATATAAATGTGTGCGTGGGTGGGTGTATACACAAGCTCAAAAATGTGTGTATGTATGTATGTGTATGTATATATGTATAATGTTGTTGTTTTCGATTTTTAGACGCCACTAGTACGTTATATGTTAACTGTACACGACAAATAACATTCCACAAACACCCGCGTGGGTATATGCATGCCTATATATAATATATGTGTGCGTATATATATATATATATATATATATATATATATATATATATATATATATATATATACACATGTAAAATTATTAATGAAATCTCGACCAGGGCAAAGAAGAAGAAGCATATACCCATCAAAAAGAGAGATGAGTCTGTTATAACACCAGAAGATGAAGAAAGACAACGTTTGATGGAACACTTTAGTGAGGTTATGAATAAGAGATATGAAGGGAATAATTTGATTGATATACCTGAAGCTGATGAAGACCTTGATGTGCCCATGAATGAATTCAGTGTTTGAAGTCGACGCTATCCTCAAAACGCTGGATACGATGGAATAATTGCAGAGATGATACTGGCCGGAAATGAAGTGACTCCTAGAATACTTACAAGATTATTTTGTAGAATGTGGCATGAAGAGGAAAAACCTGATGTATGGGAGTTAGGAATGTTGGTGCAAATGGAAAAAAAAAGGAGACCTGACTGATTGTAATAATTACAGAGGCATAACAGTTACGTCGGTAGTTATGAAAATATATAGTATACTTATTCCAAAGAGACTGGAGAGAAAGATTGATGAAAAGTCGAGAGATGAACAAGCAGGATTTAGAAAAGGTAGAAGTTGCACTGACCAAATTTTCATTTGGAGACATGTTGTACAGCAATGCATAGAATATAGAAATCCCCTTTTGATGGTATTTGTGGACTATGAAAAATCTTTGATAGTGTGCACCGACCAATTTTATGGAGAGTCCTGCATTATTATGGATTCCTCTTAAATTTGAGTAAGTCTGTTCATGAGCACAGCAAGTCCAAAGTTAATGTTAATGGAGTCTTATCAAGTGAATTTCCAGTGAACAACAGAGTACTCCAAGGGAATGTGTTGTCACCTATGTTGTTTATCCTCATCATGGTTTTTGTAATCCGTAGAACAGTCGGAGATGGTGGAGAAGGATTGAACTTGATTGGTGATAAGAATTTAGCAGACCTTGAGTATACTGATGATGCTGTCCTTGTTAGCAGAACACCACAGGAGTTGCAATGCTTGCTTACCAGAATGCATGATATATCACATGAGGTTGGACTGAAGATAAATAGAAAAAAAAAACAGAGATAATGAGAACGGAGAATGCAATGGAAGATGAAATATCATTGGAAGGAGAAAGGATTAATGAGATAGAATCATTCAAGTATTTAGGAACTATGATTTCCAATACAGGATCTTTAGAATTAGAGTTTAGTTAAAGATTGAAAAAAAGCAAATGAGACAATGGCTAGGTTAAGTAAAATTTGGAAATCAAATTGACTGAAATTACATATAAAAATCAAACTATATATCAGTTTAGTGAGATTAGTGTTACTCTATGGACATGAGTCATGGTATGACAACGAAACAATCTCCAAAAGATTTAGTCGATTTAAGAACAAAGTCCTCAGAAGGAAATTGGGAATTGAATGGCATGACAGAATTAGAAATGAAACTAAGAGAGATTACTAGAGAGTCATAATTAGATAAGATCATGATGAGGGGTAGATGGAAATGGTTTGGGCATGCTTTTCGAGCTCCCCAAGAGAGATTAGTTCACCAAACGTTCAGCTGGGCTCCACAAGGCACTAGGAGAGTTAGAAGATCCAGGCCTACATGGCTGAGGACTATGAAGCGCGAAGTAGATGATGAATGGAGAAGTATTGAATTAAAAGCTCAAGATAGAGACAACTGACGAAATCTAACCGAGGCCCTTTGCGTCAATAGGCGTAGGATATATATATATATATATATATATATATATATATATATATATATATATATATATATATATATATATACTGTATATAAATGTGTGTGTGAGTGGGTGGGTGCGTAAAAAAGCTCACAAATGTGTGTGTATGTATGTATGTATGTGTATGTATATATGTATCCCTCTGAATAGATCTCATTCACTCTAGCTTGAAAATTATACATCTAAACGTAGAATGCATATATAAGTGCATATACTAGGACCAGGATTAAAAAATATGCCTCTAAATTGTTACAAAACTTGACTCTCAACTTATCCATCGTGCTATCAAGTGTGAATATATGGATTTCGGTTATGCTGTTGAATTCAAGTGTTTATAATTAGAAACAAAATCATGACAGCCAATTGCCGAGTTTGTGTAATCCGGAATTATACATAGGCATCTACATGGCCAATGATCAGAAAATGTATCAAATAATCTCTATTTATGGCATGGGAATAGCAACACAATACAAAAGAATGGTTTATTCGTGTAAATCAGTAACCAACTTGATCAACACTTGCTTGATTGGGCACAATTTTAATTTTGCAACACAGTAAAGGTAAATAAGTAAGCATTGGAACCCAATATCCCGGTACAGACGTATGTACTGTATATTTACTATTTTCTGATATGTAACAGGTGGGTTAAGGTAGGCAAAGTAATTATATAAATTGTTTTGCGAACTCTGCTTATATGTGGTTGTATACATTGTGTCATAAAAGGGTTCTCGACTAGCCCCTACTAACTAGAATTAACAAGACATTATGTGTGTTGCGCAGGTGCCATAACAAAACAAGCATGTGTTGTGATGACATTTGTGCTTGGTGCCCATTGGTAATGCCTTCAAGCAAAAGAATATATAGCAGGTGGCATCACAATTGCGTTCAAGTCTTTTCCTTATCATACAGTATGTAAAGTAACATTTCACTTCAAGAATTCCAGAGCTTCTTCCCTCAAATGAGGAGTCCATAGGGCGTCACTTGTTACTGCTCTCTCTCTCTCTCTCTCTCTCTCTCTCTCTCTCTCTCTCTCTCTCTCTCTCTCTCTCTCTCTCTCTATATATATATATATATATATATATATCTATATATATATATATGTATATACATAACAATAAAAACACCTAGAAGGGCTTTAATCGGGCTTCAGGTAATCACAGGGCAGTTAGTACCCAAGTATGGAACTTTAAGATGACCTCCAGGAACTGTGTCTGTATGGAAGCAATTAGAACGATTATGGGTCATTGTCTTCTAGTAAGGTGGACATCAGAATCACAGACTATTTAAAAGGTTAAAGTCCTGGTTGCTATGCTGATTTAGATAATTACACCAGTTGGGAGGTTAGATTCCCTCTGCAACACTCTTTAAAATTTGGCACAGTAGTGAAAGGTAATCCTGGATCTGTTACAGCAATAGGCTGCAGGTCTGGAAGTTACATAAATATTCAACAGACTTCTATGATAGACAATGCAGAATCAAAGGGGGTGTTGGTGAGCACTGTGTAGTGATGTGTAGGGAGAGCTTATTGTAGTTGTACGCTGGGTAAGGTAAATTGAGAATGTATCACTGGAGGTGGTTTGGTGCACGTCTTCATCTACTGTATATACTACTGGGTCAACAGATTAATGGCTACTTCTTAGTTTATGTCCATGATAGCAGCCCAAAGATAGCACCATAGGTTCATCCATGGGACATCCAACTAAGTAAGTGAATTTCACTACACCTAGAACATTTGTGCTATAATATACAATGATGTTATAAATGAACTAAAACCGAAACCAGTCCTTAATATTTCTCATAAAGGTGGGTAGGTTTAACTTTGGCTATTTTTCTTTAATTCTAGGTACTATTTCGCTGGTTGGAAGACTGGAAATAGAAGTAAAGGCAAACCCGCTAGGGTCAGATCCTGGTTACTGGCTGTTCTTGCCTCTGACAGGCAGGGAAAAGTAACGGCTCGTGTTTGGGAGGACTCCTCAATCGTAAAAGGAAGCAGTCTGAGAGCCTTTTGCTTTCGACGAAGAAAGCTTGCATTTAATGTCGTCACAACCGGAGGGAACAAAATATATAATATAAATAATTAATCCTAAATTAACTATATATGCAATTCGCATGAGATTTTTCAGAATTCAGGTAATCCATTGCATTCAAATCCTTTCACACTGTACCATTCTGTACGAAGTACTTGTATGAAGTTAATTCCAATAGTCATACTTTCTCCACCATAAGGCACAATAATACACAGTATTCTAGAAGTTATATTCCAGCTATGACCAAATTGTGGAATGATCTTAATCTGGAGGTTGAAATAGTGGAAGTTCATAAGTTCAAACGTTTTATAGCTATTATTATTATTATTATTATTATTATTATTATTATTATTATTATTATTATTATTATTATTATTATTATTAGCTAAGCTACAAACCTAGTTGGAAAGGAAGGATGCTATTAGCCCAAAATCTCTACAGAGAAAAATAGCCCAGTAAGGAAAGGAAATAAGGAAATAAATAAACTATATGAGAAATAATGAACAATTGAAATAAAATATTTTAAGAGCAGTAACAACATTAAAAAAGATCTTTCATATACAAACAATAAAAAAAAATTATGACAGCCTGTTCAACATAAAACATTTGCTGCAAGTTTGAACTTCTGAAGTTCTACCGATTCAACTACCCGATTAGTAAGATCATTCCACTACTTGGTCACAGCTGGAATAAAACTTCTAGCATACTGTATACTATTGAGCCACATGATGGAGAAGGCGATACTGATAGAATCAACTGCGTACCTAGTCCTACGAATAGGATGGTACTGTCCGGAAAGATCTGAAGGCAAAGGATGGTTAGAATTATAAAAAATCTCATGCAACATGCATAACGAACTAATTGAACGACGGTGCCAAAGATTAATTTTTAGATCAGGAATAAGAAATTCAATAGACCGTAAGTTTCTGTCCAACAAATTAAGATGAGAATCATCAGTTGAAGACCAGACAGGAGGAAAATTTTTGAAACAAGGTTCAATTAAAGAATTAAAACTCTTCTTCACAATAGATTTATCACCTAAAATCTTTTCCTTTCTCAATAAGCCAATTTTTTGTGCAATTGAAAAAGACAGAGAGAATGTTTCTCAAAGGTAAATTTGCTGTCAAGAACCACACCTAAAGTTTTAAAAGTGTCATACTGAGTTAAAGAAACAATATCAATACTGCGATCCAGATGTTAAAGAGCACCTGTCCTTGGCCTACTTACAATCATACTTTGAGTTTTGTTAATAATCAACTTCATGCTTCCTAATTTGTACCATGCACTAGATCTCTATTAAACGATTCAGCAACCCCAAATCTATATTCAGGAGATGGAATTGATACAAAGAGAGTAGCATCATCTGCATATGCACTGAGCTTGTTTTCTTGGCCAAACCACATGGCATGCTTATATAATATGAAAAGTAATGGGACAGGCCAAGAACACTACCCTGAGAAACACCAAAGATCATATTCCTATACTCACTATAGTGCCCATCAACAACAACTCTTTACGATGTATTACTTAAAAAATCAATAATGAGGCTGAGAAAACTCTAGTTTAAAAACAAGGGCTTCATGATTAACACAGTCAAAGACAGCAATAAAATCAAGTCGATCATGCAAACTTCCTGACCACATTCAAGGGAGTTCTGTACAGCATTTGAGATTGTAAGAAGGGCATCACATGCTCCAAAGCCTTTCCTCACTGGGCTACTTTACCTTTGATTTCAGATAAGCATTGTCATTTTATTCAAGTCTACGGACGAAACATTACCTTTTTCATGTTGACCGTGAATTACTGTAATCTACATATGATGAGAACAGAGTAGGCAATGGACGATGAAATATCATTGGAAGGAGAAAGGATTAATGAGGTACAATCGTTTAAGTATTTAGGAACTATGATCTGTAATAAAGGGTCATTACAATTAGAGTTTAGTAAACGATTGAAAAAAGCAAATCAGACAATGGCTAGGTTACGTAAAATTTAGGAATCAAATCGCCTGAAATTACATATAAAAATCGGACTATATATCAGTTTAGTGAGATCAGTGTTACTATATGGACATGAGTCATCATAATCATATGGCAATGAAACAAACTCCAATGGATTTTGTAGATTTGAGAACAAATCCATCAGAAGAATATTGGGAGTTAATTGGCAGGACAGGATTAGAAATGAAACTATAAGAGAGATTAATCGAGTGCCATATGTGGATGAGATCATGATATGGGGTAGATGGAGATGGTTTGTGCATGCTCTTCTCGCTCCCCAAAAGAGATTACTTCACCAAACGTTCAGCTGGGGTCCACAAGGCACTAGATGAGTTAGAAGACCTAGACCTACATGGCTGAGGGCTATGGAGTACGAAATAGATGATTAATGAAGAAGTATTGAGTTGAAAGCTTAAAATAAAGACGACTAGTGAAATCTAACCAAGGTCCCCTGCGTCAATAGGCGTAGGAGGATATGATGATGATGATGACTACTGTAACATTTTACAAAAGTCTACGGTCAGAACATTAATCTTTTCATTTGCTGACCGTAGATGGTGAAAATTCAATTGCTATCTTGATCTGGATCAACTCAAAAATTTAATGGGTTCTTCCAGAGCATAAAATCCAGCATGGAGTTTCGACGTAATCGAGGAACGTCTCGTGGATCCTTCTTCGAAAGGGTTCAGCCAATGCAACTATCACAAACTTGTACAATTACTTCTGAAATAAATCAAGCGAAATATTGTTCACACTGCAATGGTTGTTTGCCATAGAATCTGACCAAACGTCATATACATTACTTCACTAACACTCAGCTACAAAAACATGATTGACGAAATAAGTTCTCATAATTCTACAAGAAGTTTAATTATAAAACTTTAAAGATCTGAGCAATGTTTCTTGTTTATGACCTTTCTTACGAGTTATACGAAATGATGAAAAAATATGGTATTGTATACCAATGAAGTAACCTTCATGTCACAAAATAAAATTACATGTATAACATGGCAACAGTAAATGTATTCCGGTTATCTGTTTATGAAAAAATGGAGTTATTTATGATGGAAAAATATATTGACAGTAACTATTGCTATACACAGGTCACCGACGGTGATTGCCAGATGTATGCTTCACATATCTAAAAAGGAAACACATATACGTGTTCCTAGTTGTAAAAAAATACACGCAGGCTTCTATACTGTTAATGGCTCTTGTATAGGAATAACATTTATTAGGATTATGTAACGAATGTTGTAAATAAGGAACAACGTATTATTTTTGAGAAATTAAGATTTCCACTGTACGACACTTTCCCTGAACCTGAGGCAGCGTGCACATGGTTGCCCAACGCAGGCTGGAAGACTAACTCACGTCAGTCATGTGTTGACCTTTGTGGTGGTAGGTATGTGCGTCTGTGTGTATGTGTGATCCCTTTCTCCTTAAACTCTGGTTTAGTTAGTGTTCTGAAACGTTATTTCTTAAACCAGCTTCCGCTTTAAAATCTTCTCTACTACTTCCTTGTTCCTGCCTTTCTCTTACGTTCTCTCTCAATAATTCCACAATCGCTTCCTAAACACCGCTCCGAAAGAAATAAAATCCTGAAATAAGCATGATAATACCCACTAGGAATAGATGTTGAATTCATGACATTTTTCCCCGAGAAGGGAAATCATAAGAGTTCAGTAGATCCTAATTCTCTAATGAGGGGAACCTAATTAGACTGAAGCCGGTCTCAAGAGAGAGAAAGAGAGAGAGAGTGAGGGGTGTGGCGGCGTAGGGGAAACCCCTACCCCCTCCCTCCCCCAATCCCAAACACACCCGTCTTCTCATCTGGGTTCAGAAGTCTAAGATGTGGTCTTTCCCCTTTTTGAGAATTCATCAAACTCAAGGATTCCCTTTCCTCCCTTCCTCCATCTTACAGGAAAACAGTGATCCCAGGAAATGGATTAGCGGCCCAGATTTAAGATGAACTCAGAAGAACGACGGTCACACCACCAAGCCTTATGACCAGGTAAGTCAATCAGCATGTTTATATTTTGTTTGGTGTACCTGTGATGTAAACTGTAATACACAAAGACTTACAAGAACTGGCGAGGAAAATCACAAAAATAATGATCTGATATATATCAGTATTTCCACACACAACTTTAAAAATACATGCATACCTGCATGCATACTTACTCAATATCTCCCGCTATCATTATAAATTTAAAAGATTTAAGTTTTGGTTACTTACTATTTCAAAATCCTTGTGGATGTGTGAATTTCCTGATGATATTAAAAATGTAAGTTAAAGGCTACCTCGTGTTATTAAAGAAAGCTAAGTACAGCTACATTGCTAATTTTAGAGTATTTACCAAAGAGTTTTATATGTGATTGAATATAAATTTTTTATTGTTTTATATTTGGTAAATACTACGTTTGCTAATTACTTATATACGCCAAGAAATTATTTGCGGAGACCATGATGCGATATAGTACTGAGCGTCCACATTTCTTGACATATTCCGATTAATTTTAACAAAATAATAAAAGCATTTCAGCAACAAAATAACATTTATAAATAAACTTTGATTATCAAAACATTTTGCCAATAAAGACCATCCTGTGAGATAACCAATACATTTCAGATCACTTGTTACGACACTTGAACATTAAAAAGATTATATTCCGATAGCGTTTAATATGATCAGTGGTTCATCGTCTTTGAGCAGCAGAATACTTTCACTAGTATCTATATTCATCTTGGTAAATGACTACTCCCGTTAATCTGTATATATCATATATATATACATATATATATATATATATATATATATATATATATATATATATATATGTATGTATGTATGCTTTTTGTTCTAGATAAAGAAGATAGACGGTAAAAAGTATTTATAATAAAAAATATAAGCATTGAACTGTAGAGTGTATATATATATATATATATATATATATATATATATATATATATATATATATATATATATATACGCACACACACACACACATATATATATATATATATATATATATATATATATATATATGTGTGTGTGTGTGTGTGTGTACCTTCGCATAATTCGTACACATTATCAAGGTATCTTCTGGTACATAACACACACACACACATATATATATATATATATATATATATATATATATATATATATATATATATATATATATATATGTATATATATATGTGTGTGTGTGTGTGTGTGCGTGCGTGTTATGTACGACTGACCTGTACTTCATAGCAAGATTAAGACGTTTCATAAAATGAATTTACATTTTAGGAAGTTGAATTTTACATTAGAAATAACTCCAGTTTGATAAGGTGATCCCCAGGACGACGATTCCCGCCAATGCGTCAGAGGACTGCGCTAAAACGAGGCGGTAACGCCAACCCTTTGATCGACTCTCCGTAATGATTCGCTCGCATTTTCCTCCAACGAAGATTTCTTGTAGCTAAAAATCAAATAGAAAGCAAAATCATACGCTTGTGACTCGCTCAGTGTTAAACAACGATTAAAACCAAAAGCAGATACTTGCCAAGCACTGGATGAGACGGTACATCGAATGAACTCAACACGGATTTCTTTTCATCCGCTCGTGGTTCTTTCCCTCTTCTCTTCCTCGTTCGATTACAAATGCAAAAGAGAATCGGCAAGTTATTTCTCAGACTTGTAGCCCTTCAACCATGAATGAGGTCAAAAGAAACAAAATTGGCAAAGAAACAAAAAAATAGCAGAAAAGAAAAATAAGGGAAAATGTTGAAGGAAATCTTCAAGTTATATTGGTGCAACTACTGCATTGGACCAAGCAGAGAACTGACGCTTTCTGACCCTTATTTGCCCTGAACCCAAGGACTGAAATCGCGTTTTAGGATTCGGATCGAGTTTCGTCGGGCGCATTGGATACTTACAGGGACTTTGGCAACTAAATGGTTCTTGATTCTGAAGTTCATTTCAATGATAATACAAATTAATATTGGGTGATTTCTTCTATCAACAATATTATCAATTATCATTATAGCTATTAATTTTACTGCTCGTATTACTGTTTTTATTTCCAACACAGCAGGACGCGTTTTCTGAAAACAAAGGTATTTAATAAATCCAGTAAATAGTTTAAGAGTTTTTATAGTTGTCCGATGGACGGAAGGGAGGAACAGGGGAAAAATGTAGGGGTTTTCAGAACGTCTGCGAAAATGAGACGCTGTCACGGCACCGTTTTATTACCTAAGAAAGGCGTCTAGTTCTCTTCTTTTCAAGAAAGACTTTATTCTGGCACAATCTTTTGAAGATTTTGCGTTCATATGATGACGTTTAACCAATACATTAGTATCATTATTATAATTATCATTATCCTTTATTTGTACACAGGTAGTTACGATAATTAGTGTCATTAGGCGTACACATCCTAAAGAGCCATAAACTAGCAAACTTCCATGAAACAGAATGTTATGTAAACAGGGACGTGATAGTACTAATATCATATACAAAAATATTCTAGAAAATATAATTAGCAACTATATAAGCAAAAAGCTCGCATATAATAGCATATGACCATGGCACATTCCACACACTTTTATAACTTTACTCACATTTAAAAGCAGCGCAATCTGTAATATTTTAAAATAAACTGTGTAAATTTTAGCAAAGACTCAACAAAAAAACAAAAATTAAATTAAAAAAAAAATCTTTTTAGTGTTGGACCGGGCATTGTTGTTTGATTAAACCACAACTTGAATATAAGAAGTTTAGCCTGAAAACTTAGTCAGGTCAAATACGAAGTTATCAAAGTTGGGTTGGATAAAGACATTGGCTTTTTGAAAGCTGGTGCATTACCCGGAGTTTACTGGCAATTGCGCGCAGGTGTGTTTGACTGAAACCATTTGGTGAATATAAATAGGCAACGCAGCTTACTCTCGCCGCAAATATATAGGATAACGATGGTATCCATATATATATATATATATATATATATATATAT
>NC_090726.1:142922351-142934851 GCF_036898095.1 Palaemon carinicauda | reverse complement strand
TATGTCACTCAGAATCATGATCACAAATGCAATAACTGAGCAGAGTGGGATTTCCGTGTAATTATCTTTAAGGGAGAATAGGGTTTTACGTTCGACTAATTATGAAGAGGAACTTTGTCCAGTTCGAGCAGATCCATTAAGATACAAGAATCAAAAGTGGGTTATTGCAAAGCAGTTAATATGACGTGTCTGTGAAGTGTTGCTTGCTAAGGAAGAACAGGGATAAAGTAGATTAACACATCGGGGCGATAATTAACTTAATCCCAATACAAAAAGTCAAAGCTGATCTCTCAACTGGTTTCAAAATTTTGAATACGTTTTCATTATTTGGTGTTTATATATATATATATATATATATACCATCATCATCAACATTTCCCACTACGTTTACTGACGCAAAGGGTCAAAGGAGGATTCATTGTCTAGATTCATAAAAGGATAGCCAATTCCTTGTGATACGCAGTGCCTATTCAAGGCATGTGAATTGCCGGTCCATACTAATTCAAGTAGGATCATCCGCCTGGCAGAAGGAGTAGAAGCCGAAGAAATAGCTTGTCTATCGTCTTAACCCAAAGCGTCACCCTGCTACCAGTTACTTCATCAAGATTTAAAGGAGCATTTCCTCTACACCCAACCCAAAATTCTCGTTCCTCCACCAGGCTTCTCATCTGCATATATATATATATATATATATATATATATATATATATATATATATATATATATATATATATATATATATATATATCACCATGCTGGAGGAAGGATCAGAAAAACGAAATTTTTGGACTAGCCCTTTCGTATTTTCATATTTCTTCAGGTCCAATTGGACCTGAAGAGGTATGAAAATACGAAAGCGCTAGTTCAAAAAATTTCGTTTTTCTGATCCTTCCTCCAGCATAGTAACAAATATATACATCGCATGCCTCAGTGATAGATCGTCATATATATATATATATATATATATATATATATATATATATATATATATATATATATATATATATATATATATATATATGCTGCATAATTTGTGTTTGTGTATAATCTTCATTATGTGACAACGAAGAGAATTATCTATTAATTGTGGATTTTTACAATTAAATCTTGAAGCTTTACTAGATAACATGTCGACGTTGAATTGTAAATGAAAACCTAATCAGAATATATTTACAAAACAAAAGCTTCTTGGATCTAAATACTAAGCCATTAATCACGAAAAATCAAAGCAACAAATATTTAATGAACGTAAAGACAAAAACCAAAAGAAAAATGGAAAAAAAAGAATCCTTGGAGTTTTCTACGAGTTTCCTCGATTGTTTACGCTCAGTCGGGCGAGTCTTAACGAGATCTCTCAACCGACTTTCCACTCCAATTTGCTTCTTTCTGGAACCTCTTGAATGTATTACGAATGGCGTTCTGCACTGGCAGTTACATGTAATGGTTGCAATTGAGTTAACTACCCAGGCCACGTTTACTATTTTCTTCCTTCGCCAAGGGACCAATTTAAAGCAAAATATGCTAAGGATATAATTCACTGAAAGTGGAGTCTTCAAAGAAAATTTGATCTAATTTCTTTTCATAAATAATGTTAGGAAACATCAACCAATATTATTCCCAATGGGTATGAAACTTTCGGGGGCAAGATTTTCTATAACATCAATTCCAAGTCTTTCCTCTGAAATTAGATGAAATGTAAAAATTTTAATAAAATTATATTCAATTACCAAATATACCCTGGGTTATAAAAGAAAAAAAAAAGATTATCTAGGTCAGAAACTAACGGAAAACTCCATATTTAACGAAATAAATTGTAGTAAAGTCTCTCGTCTCAGAATTCGAAATTTGTGTCAAAAGAGAAGCAATTTACTCCTGTAGTTGCCTTGGGAAGTTGGTTGAAAAATATTAATTGATCGCAGTAGATATTATGACTCATGCTGAGTGTTTGCATAAGGGTTCCGTAATGGTAAAACTAAAGACGTCATCCCTTCAAAAAGGGGGAGGGGGATGACAGTAATTACTGTAAACATAAGTCAATGAGAATATATCTTCATCCACCAGAGCCTGGTGACTATAGGATCCCCAAGAAATCGTATAAAATCTCCGTCAATCTTTGTTGGTGAAGGTAATCTTAATGATATTTGGTTATTGAATCTACGGCGCTGGGTTACCACTTTAATTTGTTAAACTCTTTCCTTTTATTGACGTTGCCGCCGAATTCGAAAAGCAGTTTCTTTCAGCAGATCTATTTATTGTGTTTTGGATTGTGTTGACACTTTAACATTGAAAATAGATAAACGGAGAAATGGATTGTGGGTGGAATATTCAATACTTGTGTACGCAACCCGCCTGGCAATGCCACTGGGCGTGACCGGAAAGGAGTATATTTATATATATGGCAAGACACTTGCATTTTATTATATAGGGGGGATATTACCAATTAAGACAACTGAATACCTAGGGTATTGGTGAAAATATTGTGATTCGTCTACGTGGAAACTAAAACATTACTGTGGATATACGCTTTATTTTATAATATTCCAAGAAAAAGATGCGTAAGCAAATAATATTTCCTGGAAAACTGCTGTAATTAGATTGTAACGCTCAGGCCTTGTTAGAAGTACTGTTATTCGCTGTGGACTCAAGTTAAAATCCCAACTGACTATTTTTTCATCTACGGTCATCTAATTGTTCACCCGTCTGGAAGTTCCTGGTACCACACGCGCTTACACAAACAATCGTGAAGAAAAACATGAGCGCCTTCTAGGAGCTAAAATGACAAAAACCAGCGGGACAGGCACTCTATTGCCCTTATCATCCGCAAACAGGATGGACAGGAAGCTTGAGGACGGATATAGGAATCTCAAAAAACGGATGAAAAAAAAAAAAAAAAAAAGGGAATTCCCAATAAGGTCGATAATATACACTTCAAATAGGTTTCCAAATCTGGCAGTTACTGATTTCCAATACAATCGATTTGGCTATGAGATATTGCGAATACAGGAGGCTACAAACTACTTTAATTGATTACATGGAGAAATCGGAGATTACTGAATTATAGAGAATTTATAATATATCGCATCATAGACTCCCAGGGACAGAATTTCTTCATTCATATTGTGAAAATATATGAGAACAAGGATTTTTCACTCGACCAAGACCATTATTCAACTTTAAAGATCTCTGAAAATGTGCGTAAATAGGAAACTGGAATATCTCAAGTCAATAAAAAGAAGGATTAAAAGTCATTTTTCTTTGTAAGCAGGAGTATCCGATAAGCAAATGTTAATCTTAATAGTATTCCCCTGTCATTATTTTCTTCACTATTATCACTGTAAGATTTTACAGGTCACGAAGAACTCAAATCCTAATAGCACCCACATCAGGATACTGCAGCTTGCACCACGTAAACACAAATTAAACCATATATCGATCCATTGAAAAGAGAAATGGATTGCTACGAAATTTCAGTCAGTGTACACCGAATCTGCATACCAGGATCATGATATTTCCATCTGTCTAATGAATTAATTATTTTCATTTTAAGAACAAAAGATACTAAAAATACCAAACTTGTTTAGGTTTTCTTTCAGAGTATATATCTGCAAGGTCAAACAAAGAAGGAAATATAAATTAAACCCTTGGCTAGTTAATGTTCTTATTGCTTAACGTCCGTTTATAATGCCTTTGGATGCTACCAAAATAATATTTTAGGTCAAACACTGTATATTAATAAATAAGTTTCAGTGAACAAACACATTCCATTCTAAGAGCATGAGCGAAAAAACTGCAACAATCTACAAGGTATATAATTGGCTTGATGTCGCTAATAATCACTTTGAGATCGGTTTCCTTTGAGACATAAAAAGATTGTGATTATTATCACAAATGACCATGACTTGCGTAAGTGACCGAATTAAAGCACTTTCACGCACTGCCAACACAGAATTCTGATGTAAACTTTACAGGGAAATTTGGACCTTGTGTATAAGTGTGTGATAAAAAACATCACACCGAGATAACCTAACAATAAACAGTGTGTTGACGAGATCCAAATAAAATCTTAGAGAGTTTATCAAAAAATTTAAGAAATTTTCTGTTTGAATGTACGGCAATAGCACCTAGGGTTTCGATTTCTTGGCGGAAGTATTTTCAGATTATGACAGGGATGGATCTTCCCACGGCTTTTTTTTTTTTTTTTTTTTACTTGAAGTGAATCTTTAGATGCAATTTTTTCTTGCAAGACTATTAGATGTATGGAATTTGTGCTAGATGAGCCCACGCTTGGGCCTGTGATGCCATTTAACGATTTAAAGCAAGCAGCAACTGTAGAAGCAGATGGAACGCTGCACAGACCTTGAATAACGCCTATGGCTACAGTGTACCGCTTGAAGTGCACTTACAGCACTACCCCTTTGGCGCTATATTTTAAACTGGTAGGAGTATATGTCAAAATAGGGGATAACTTAGTGAATTTCCCAGTTGATAGGTACAGTATTAAGTACAAAGTTTCCTTACAGATTTTGAAAATGATACAACTAACATGGGAAAGAAAGTTACAGGATTGAAAAAGAACACTGATTAAGTTAGTCTAGAGCCGGGAGGATCACAGTGTAACGAGCCGCGAGAAGGTTGTGACTCAAAGGCAGGATGAAAGCAACTGAGTAACTTTATTACAAAACACTCGCCTTTAAATACAAAAACTTAATGCAACAGGAAATTTCCTGTTCAACCGACACCGCACCGGTTAACAGTTAACGGTGAGAAAAACAGACACGTTATTTCAGGTTCAATGTTAGTGCGAGGGGAGAGCGAAGATACAAGCATAATATACACACAAAATGAAATGTCATTACTATGTACGATCGTGTGACACACGGTTGGTACAACAGAGAATTACAATGATGCACAATGGTATGAGAAATTTTGGATACATTTACTGGGAGTTGCGAACAGAAAAAAAAAAATAATTTGTTAACTGGAATGAATAGGAAATAACAAGAGTCTCATATACGGACATATAGCATGTTTAAAATGCAACAGTGTATATTCCTATGAGGCATGAGCAGTCAACGTGCGTGGATGTACTGTAAATATTAATGAAGGAAACAGGGAAACGAAAATAAAAGGATGAAGATATAAAAGGTAAACCTGGAATTGAGTGATGGCTGTTGTCTGAAGATGAATAAATGATAAAAGAATTTATTTTTCACAGCTGGAATATTTGGATTGAATTTAGATAAAAGAATTTCACAGAAAAATTTTATTTATTTACAGTGAGGTTAGAAGTCAGAACTACAAAACTTGATTACCTTTCTGAATTCAATAGATGCGCTGTCAAGTTGCCAAGGCTTAAAGTAAATGCTTTTAAGAATTACTCTGGATGGCGAGCTTCATTAACTTGATGGAAAATTTGAATGGCTTCAATAAGAGATACAATTTTGACATTTGAATCTTTTTCATTTTAACATGCAAGTAAAATTTGTGTCCATCTTTTTAAGGAAGAAAACAATTATGTTTAAAGGTTTAAAGGCCACCCATGAATGGCAGAGGCTAGCGGTAGTGACAGTGCCCTATCAAGAGGAATTATGTCCTACTGTAGAGACTGACCATATATACAGTATATATGATCAGTACCCAAGCCACCTCTCCACCAAAGCTAGGACCAAGGAGGGCCAAGCAATGGTTGCTGATGTGAGTCATCAAATAGACCTATAGGGTTCCCTAAAAACCCCATCCTTAGTTCACAAGGATGGTGAGGTTGCAGCGACCAAATGAACAAACAAATTTGAGCGGGACTCGAACCCCAGTCAGGCGATCACCAGTCAGGAACGTTAGTACATGGGCCACTACAATCCCAAGGGATTTTCACCTAACATTAATAATTAAAATTACTAATACTTTTTCAGGTAAAAAGTCATGATATATGAATTTATGATAGATAACATTATGGATTTGATACCGTTTGGCAAATGGAACTTGACTATTTGGAGAAACAAGCGCTTAAAAGAGTATTTACGCTAAAGAAGCACACAGGAAATACACAAGGACTAGTTGCAAACGAACCAAATCTCAATATGAATATGAAAGAAAAAAAGAAAGCTAACAAACAAAGTTTAACGAAAAATATGACCAAAAGAGTTGTCAATGTGGCTTCGTGGTTCTTCCCGAACCATAACCCAACCAAATCACAGGTATTGAGATTAACATCATGCGCGAAAGACAGTCACCGAGCTACTAGGATATCATGTTGCCCTATTGTGACCGTCTCACTATAATCAAGACTCATCATGCAAAATGATTGGCTGTAACCTTTGGTTGATGGAATGCGTTGAAGGAATGCGAAAGGTGAACAGGAATAACAACTGAGGACAGAACAATGGCTATGACCATCAATTCAACGGCCAGTCCACTCATCGTCTCTTTTAACGTGGAAAATTTCCTATACAGCAAAACTTGCTATTCATCCCCTACAGGAGTTGGGTGGGGTTTCATTTAAAAAAAAAAAAAAAAAAAAAAAAAAAAAAAAAAAAAAAAAAAAAAAAAAATTAGTACTGGTATAATCCTCTATTGACATTTGAATCTCGACTGGAATACCACTCAAGGAAACCTAACCTAAATACTATTTTAATTAAAACGCACGAATAAAAATACATTGATGTCCGAGTGTGCACCATTGTGACGTAGAAGTATGTTACTGCTACTCTTTCCACTGCCATTACTATCACCCATAGCAAATTATTGTTCATTGTGTGCGTGCAAGTTATGTAGTCTAAAACGCCACTCCTCACAAATATCGACCTCTATTATAAACAACTAAAATAATAAAATGTTCAAAATTTCTTCGTTCTTCAGTAATGTACAACAAATTTAAGCTACAAACTACATTATTTGATGCAATATAAAATGGCCTCTCTTGTTAGGAAACAAATCTGAAAGCTCACTGCTTGGAATGCGGGTGTATGTAGAAGATTTTAGGTAAATTTCTCGAATGCAATTTCTCGAAAGTCAAATTCTCGAACTCAATTGCTCGAAGAATAATTTCTCAAACTATCATTTTCTCTAATCCCATATTTCTCGAAAACCGATATCTATTTTGTCGAGAAAATTGAATGGAAAAATTTTCATGTATTTCAAAGAAAAATATATCCTTTTGGGTTGACAAACACAAATGTTAAAAATCTATTTAAATGAAGGAATGAAAAAAATACAAAGGTTATAATTTTTTATTTTATCTAAAAAAAATAAAGTTGATATCTTTTATGACGCAAAGGTGTAATTACAAATAGGTACGCAGTATATCGTGCATTATACGTACGCCCGTGCATACAGGACATCACAGAAAGCTAATAGCCTCTTTATAAATTGGTCTTTGGCGCTTTTGGGATACTTTTGATTGTGTTCGAGAAATCTACTTGTTTGTTTTCGAGTAATTGACATTCGAGAAAATGATAGTTCGAGAAATTATTTTTCTGTCAATTGAATTCGAGAAATTTACCTTCGCGCAATTGATTTCGAGAAATTTGCCTGACACCATGTATAAATGATAAAGATCACGGAACTTTGCTTTCTAAACTTGATTGACCCATTATCGATATTCTCTTCCTTTGCTCTACAACAACAGCTAATGATAAATAAAAAAAAAATCAGGGAGTGAGTCTGCCCCAGAACTATCTTCAATTCCACTGTATTCATTCTTATAAGTAAATTAATGTAACTCAAGGAATAAAATATGCATGTAATCAATCTATTTTTTTCTATTCGTAAAAATGTTTGCCTTTTTCATGTGTGTCGAGTAGCTCAATGTTTTGCCAATAGAAGCTTTGTTGAACATGAAAATTAATTTTTTACAGATGGTCAAAATAATTAAGTTTTGGAAGTATCAGTTTTGGAAGCCTGAATAAAAAATAAAGGAGATACCCATGATAATGTCGGCGGAGACTTGATATAGGAAAAACATATTTGATACATATAATACTCGTCATTTTATTAGAATTATCGTGAATAACTTATTGCGAGAGAGAGAGAGAGAGAGAGAGAGAGAGAGAGAGAGAGAGAGAGAGAGAGAGAGAATTTTCTATTTGTGTTCGATACCTCGGCAATGCTAATTTGTGTTTGTACTATACAAATATGTGTAAATACAGTGTATAACATTCAGACAAACACACACACGCACACACACACACACACACACACACACATATATATATATATATATATATATATATATATATATACACACACATATATACATAAACACATATACCCTCTGAGATATTAATTCGATAAAGCCTTCCTTCGTAACCAACACAGAGATATTATCAATATCAAGTATCCACTTGCTCACTGCAGTATCGTGATCCCAGACAAAGGGAACCGACTTTATGCCTTAGTGCTTGTGGCTGTTGCTTTTATTTTATTTATCTGTAACATATACATATATATATATATATATATATATATATATACATATATATATATATATATATATATATATATATAATATATATATTTATTTATAATTTCCCTGTGGTGAAAACCCAACGCTACAGCACTCTGTGGATAGTAAAAAAGGACTACATTCTGAAAAGAGCCAAACATTATTGCACTAGGGCAAGACCCCAACATTACTGCACTATTACAAGAGCCCAACATTACTGCACTATGGCAATAGCCAAACATTATTGCACTTTGGGAAGAGCCAAACGTTACTGCACTAAGGCAAGAGCCCAACATTATTGCACTATTACAAGACCAAATCATTATTGCACTATTAATAGAGCCAAATATTATTGGACTATTACAAGAGCCAAATATTATTGTACTATTACAAGAGCCGAACATTATTTCACTATTAAAAGAGCCAAACATTATTGCACTATGGCAAGAGCCCAACATTACTGCACTATTACAAGAGCCAAACATCATTGCACTATGGCAAGAGCCAAACATTATTGCACTTTGGCAAGAGCCAAACGTTACTGTACTAAGGCAAGAGCACACCATTATTGCACTATTACAAGAGCCAAATATTAGTGCACTATTACAATAGCCAAATATTATTGCACTATTACAAGAGCCCAAAATTATTGCACTATTACAAGAGCCAGCTATTATTGCACAATTACAAGAGCCCAAAATTATTGCACTAGTACAAGAGCACACCATTACTGCACTATTACTAGAGCCAAATATTATTCCACTATTACAATAGCCAAATATTATTGCACTAATACAAGAACCCAAAATTATTGCACTATTACAAGAGCCAGCTATTATTGCACTATTACAAGAGCCCAAAATTATTGCACTATTACAAGAGCACACCATTACTGCACTATTACTAGAGCCAAATATTATTCCACTATTACAATAGCCAAATATTATTGCACTATTACAAGATCCCAACATTATTGTACTATTACAAGAACTCAACATCATTGCACTATTAAAAGAGCAAAACATTATTACATTATGGAAAGAGCCCAACATTACTGCACTATTACAAGACTCCACCATTATTGCACTATTACTAGAGCCAAATATTACAGCACTTTTACAAGAGCCTAACATTATTGCACTATTACTAGAGACAAATATTACTGCACTATTACAAGAGCCAAATATTATTGCACTATTACAAGAGCCAAATATTATTGCACTATTACAAGAACCCAACATCATTGCACTATTAAAAGAGCCAAACATTATTGCACTATGGCAAGAACCCAACATTACTGCAGTATTACAAGAGCCAAACATTACTGCACTATGGCAAGAGCCAAACATTATTTCACTTTGGCAAGAGCCAAACGTTATTGCACTATTACAAGAGCCTACCATTATTACACTATTACCAGAGCCAAATATTATTGCACTATTACAAGAGCTCAACATTATTGCACTATGGCAAGAGCCCAACATACCTGCATTATGGCAAGAGCCAAACATTACCACACTTTGGCAAGAGCCAAACGTTACTGCACTATGGAAAGAGCCAAACGTTATTGCACTATTACAAGAGCCCACCATTATTGCACTATTACTAGAGCCAAATATTATTGAACTATTACAAGAGCCAAATATTATTGCACTATTACAAGAGCCAAACATTACTGCACTATTACAAGAGCCAAATATTATTGTGCTAATATAAAAGTCCAACATTATCATACTATGGCAAGAGCCAAACATTATTGCACTATGGCAAGAGCCCAACATTATTGCATTATGGCAAGAACCAAACATTACTGCACTGTGGCAAGATCCCAACTGATTGTACTATTACAGGAGCCCAAAATTATTGCACTATTGCAAGAGCCAAACATTATTGCACTATGACAAGAGCCCAACATTATTGCACTATGACAAGAGCCCAACATTATTGCATTATGGCAAGAGCCAAATATCACTGCACTATGGCAAGAGCGCCAACATTATTGCACTATCACAAGAACCCAAAATTATTGCACTATTAAAAGAGCCAACATTACTGCACTTTTACAAGAGCCAAACATTATGGCACTATTACAAGAGGCAAACATTATTGCACTATGGGGAGAGCCCAACATTGTTGCACTATGGTAAGAGTCACACATGACTGCACTATTTCAAGAGCCAAACATTATTGCACTTTGGCAAGAGCCAAATGTTAGTGCACTATGGCAAGAGCCAAATATCACTGGACTATGGCAAGAGCCCAAAATTATTGCACTATTACAAGAGCAAAACATTATTGAATTATGGCAAGAGCCCAACATTACTGCACTATTACAAGAGCCCACCATTATTGCACTTTTACAAGACTCCACCATCATTGCACTATTACTAGAGCCAAATATTATTGCACTATTACAAGAGCCAAATATTACAGCACTATTACAAGAGCCCACCATTATTGCACTATTACTAGAGACAAATATTATTGCACTATTACAAGAGCCAAATATTATTGCACTATTACAAGAGCCAAATATTACAGCACAATTACAAGAGCCCACCATTATTGCACTATTACTAGAGACAAATATTATTGCACTATTACAAGAGCCAAATATTATTGCACTATTACAAGAGCCCAACATTATTGCACTATTACAAGAACCCAACATCATTGCACTATTAAAAGAGCCAAACATTATTGCACCATGGCAAGAGCCCAACATTACTGCAGTATTACAAGAGCCAAACATTACTGCACTATGGCAAGAGCCAAACATTATTGCACTTTGGCAAGAGCCATACGTTATTGCACTATTACAAGAGCCTACCATTATTACACTATTACCAGAGCCAAATATTATTGCACTATTACAAGAGCTCAACATTATTGCACTATGGCAAGAGCCCAACATTACTGCATTATGGCAAGAGCCAAATATTACTACACTTTGGCAAGAGCCAAACGTTACTGCACTATGGAAAGAGCCAAACGTTATTGCACTATTACAAGAGCCCACCATTATTGCACTATTACTAGAGCCAAATATTATTGCACTATTACAAGAGCCAAACATTACTGCACTATTACAAGAGCCAAACATTATTGCACTAATATAAAAGTCCGACATTATCATACTATGGCAAGAGCCAAACATTATTGCACTATGGCAAGAGCCCAACATTATTGCATTATGGCAAGAGCCAAACATTACTGCACTGTGGCAAGATCCCAACTGATTGTACTATTACAGGAGCCCAAAATTATTGCACTATTGCAAGAACCAAACATTATTGCACTATGACAAGAGCCCAACATTATTGCACTATGACAAGAGCCCAACATTATCGCACTATGGCAAGAGCCAAATATCACTGCGCTATGGCAAGAGCGCCAACATTATTGCACTATCACAAGAACCCAAAATTATTGCACTATTAAAAGAGCCAACATTACTGCACTTTTACAAGAGCCAAACATTATTGCACTATTACAAGAGGCAAACATTATTGCACTATGGGGAGAGCCCAACATTGTTGCACTATGGTAAGAGTCACACATGACTGCACTATTTCAAGAGCCAAACATTATTGCACTTTGGCAAGAGCCAAATGTTAGTGCACTATGGCAAGAGCCCAAATTTATTGCACTATTACAAGAGCAAAACATTATTGCATTATGGCAAGAGCCCAACATTATTGCACTATTACAAGAGCCACACATTATTGCACTATTACATTAGCCAAACATTATTGCACTATGTCAAGAGCCCAACTTTATTGCAATATGGTAAGAGCCTAACATTATTGCACTATGGCAAGAGCCGAAAATAGCTACAGTATGGCAAGAGCCCAACATTATTGCAATATGGAAAGAGCCCAACATTATTGCACAAACATTACTGCACTATGGAAAAGATCCCAACATTATTACACTATTACACGAGCCCAACATTATTGCGCTATGGCAAGAGCCCTACATTATCACACTATTGCAAGAGCCAAACATTATTGCACTATTACAAGATCCAAACATTATTGCACTATGGGAATAGTCAAAC
>NC_090726.1:142902351-142912351 GCF_036898095.1 Palaemon carinicauda | reverse complement strand
ATTTATTGATTCAAATTTATCGGAGTTAAATACCATCCTATTTATCTCCGCCCATTCATATATTTTGTTTAGATCTCTTTGTAGTGAGTTCCTATCTTCATCACAAGTAATTTCTCTACTTATTCTTGTGTCATCGGCGAAACTTCTCACTACGGAGTTTTCAACATCACAGTCTATGTCTGAGATCATAATAACAAATAGCAGTGCAGCTAATACCGTACCTTGGGGCACACCAGATATTACCTGGGCTTCATCTGATTTCTCGTCATTTGCAACCACTATCTGTTTTCTGTTTTGCAGGAATTCTTTTACCCATTTTCCTATCTTTCCCACAATATTATGCTTTCTCATTTTTTTCTCCAATATGTTATGGTCTACCTTGTCAAAGGCTTTTGCAAAATCTAGATAGATCACATCTGTGTCTTTTTCATATATCATATTATTGTATATGTTTTCATAGTGAGCTATCAGTTGGGTCTGTGTACTTTTTCCAGGTACGAAACCGTGTTGACCCATATTAAACAAATTATTTTTGACCAAATGGTTCATTATTTTCTTTTTTATTACCCTCTCATACACTTTCATAATATGTGATGTTAGACTAACAGGTCTATAATTGCTTGCCTCTAGTCTTGATCCACTTTTGAAGATAGGGGTTATATAAGCTAATTTATGTTTAACATATATCTCGCTCATATCTATACTCTGTCTTAGCAGTATTGCAAGTGGCTTCGCGATAGTGTTTGCAGTTTTTTTTAACAAAATCGCTGGAACTCCATCTGGTCCGGCTGCCGATCCATTTTTAATTTCGTTTATAGCCGTGACAATATCTGCTTCATTAATATCTATATCCGTTAGATATTCAACATTTTCTTCTCTCATTTCTGTTTCATTATTCTCATTCGCAATTCTTGGCGTGAACTCACTCTTATATTTTTCTGCTAATATGTTGCATATTTCCTTTTTTTCATTCGTTAGCCGTCCTTCAATTCTTAGAGGGCCTATTTCTATTCTCCTTTTATTCATCTTTTTTGCATAGGAGTAAAGTACTTTGGGGTTTCTTTTTATATTTTGAAGTGTCCTTTCTTCTAAGTCCCTTTTTTCATTTTCTTTCGACTGTATAATCTTTTGTTCTGCATTTTCTATCTTACATTTTATTTCCCTCATTTTCCACACATTTTTTTCTTTTGCAAGATTTTTCTTCCACTTTTTAATTTTCTGAAATAAGATCCTTCTGTCTCTTGGTATGCACGTCTTTTGTTTATTGTTTTTTTTCGGTACATATTTTTCAACAATTTTCTCCAGTATTTTGTACAGTATATCCGTATTTACCTGTATATTATCACTTATAAATACATTTTTCCATTCTTTATCCAGTTCTTCATTTATTTCTGACCATTTTATATTCTTACTGTAAAAGTTATATTTTCCATATCCTTCCCAAAGTTTTGTGTTTTTATTAATTCTGTGATCACTTGCTTTGGAATGAACTATCAATTCTATGACATTGTGGTCTGAAATTCCCGTGTTATACACTATTATTTCTTTAACATAATTCACCTCATTCACAAATACTAGATCTAGGACATTTTCCTTTCTTGTTGGAATGTGGTTTATTTGTTGCATATTATGTTCTAATAGCATATCTTGAAGCTTTTCAAATTGCCTCTTATCTTCTGCGCTACTATTACTATCTTTTTTATATGTATACATACAACCACTTTCTTCTATCCGTTCTTTCCAATCCACGAAAGGAAAGTTAAAATCTCCGGATAGGAGTATATTCCAGTCTTTATGGTTTCTACATATACCATCTATTTTTTCTATTATTATGTCAAACTCCTTAGTGTTTGGGGGTCTGTAAACTACAATATTCATTAGTTTTTCAAATTCAAATTCTACCGCAATCAATTCACATTCTGTGTTGCTGTATTTTTCACATACTTTTCCTTGATTTATGTCTCTTCCATATATTGCGGTTCCCCCTTGATTCCTATTTTTTCTGTCTGATCTATAAGTTTGGAAACCCTTTATCTGGTCATCACTGCCAGTCTCTTGGGAATACCATGTTTCACTTATATTTAATATATCTATTTTTTTCAATTTGGGTTAGTTCTTCTAAGAACTCTATTTTCCTTTTAGAGTTACTCGTGACTAAACCCTGTGCATTCATTACTATTATGGTTTGTGTTTCATCCCCATTATTTAATATTGGTAATAATATGGATTCTCCCATGCTTCCTTCCTGTTCTGATATGATGTTCTTTTCTTCATTTCCCGGAATTCTGCCACTAAAAAATCCAACTTTTCTATTATATTTGCTCTTTCGCCTTCATATTTATTTGTGTGTGTATACCTGCAACTGTCCCCATATCTGCACCAACCCCTGGCATTATAGATGCATTCTTTGTAGTTGGGTTCTACATGTGCCGGTTTAGGTTGAAAGGCCTCATATCTTGGGGCTCTTGGTTCAAAGCGCGGTATATACACGGCCTGCTTTTTTGTTTCTTTTTTTGTTTCTTTTTTGCTTTCATTTTTCTTTTCAGTTTGCTGAGTTTTCTTACTTTCATTCATGGTTGCAGGATGCATATATCGACATTTTTTGTTGTAAATGCATCCTTTTCCTAGCTGGAAAAGCAGGATTCTACACCCTCTAGGGTTCTAACAGGGAAAGTAACCAAGCGAGAAAAAGGTTATAAGGAAATAAACAAACAAAATTTATATAAGAGGAGTAATGAATGAAAAATAAAAACATATTCTTAGATCAGTAAATTCACCAAAATATATCTGATATATACAAACTTTGTTGAGAGACTTATGTCGATCTCTTTAACATGAAAAGATTTTTAGTTATCTATATAATGAATCAATTGATTAATGGCTATATTGCTCATTACTAATCACAATGAACACTTGAATGAGGCATCATTCTATCACAGCCCTTGTCCTCGTCCCTCCATTACTTGATTTTTCCAACACAACAAATATCTGAGACTGTCGAAGAGACAGAATTGTTTTTTCCAGTGGTGTATAATTTTCCCTAATTTGGGGGCATTTTCGTCCAATTCGGGAGGTATTTCCTAGCATTTCATGTTAAGGCAACTTGGTAAACAATGTTTTCGTCAACTATTTGTTTTCTCTAGTTTTAAGAAAATCTATTTGAACATCTATTTACTAAGAAAAGTTTGTAGCTTCCCAAACACCGAATCAACTATTTAACCGAATTTATTGCAAAGTCTGTAAATTTTACCTAACACACATACGCGCACGATATATATATATATATATATATATATATATATATATATATTTATATATATATATATATATATATATGAGAGAGAGAGAGAGAGAGAGAGAGAGAGAGAGAGAGAGAGAGAGAGAGAGACTTGATAAATGTGTTACTCTTCAAGTTGGTCACTATTCATAACAATTATGGATAAATTTAACATAATTAAAACCATGGATGAAATGGAGAGAGATTGCCAGATCATCATCAAATAAAAACGACCCATTAGTACAGACTTATGATGGGTACGTGAGCCCTGTACTAATCTGTACAGCAAAAATAAAGGGTGAAGTTGATTCTAATGGAAAAAATTTAGATAAGATGAGAGAACATCATGAAACAAACAAGGTACTGGTGGAGATGCGGCATCTTGAAAGTGATAGAAAGACTGAAAACTCGGCGATCGAAATTATTTGGACACAGGACGAGAAAAGATAAAATAATTAGTATATACAGAGGGAGCAGCATGAAAATCTGCAGGAAGGCACAGGCTATTATGAAAAAATGTTAAAATAGGATGATCTATCCCTGGCGGGAGTTCAAGAAAGCAAAGTACAGGATAGAAAAGAATGGAGAGCACTTACTTCACACCTAACCCCGTAAAGAGAAGGGCTGCCGGGAAGCAATAAATAGTCCTGCGAACAAATTAAAGGTCGTTTAAATGAATCTGTATCCTTAAAAGTACAAATGCAACATAACAGATTATATATCCAAGTGATGAGTATATATGTACTTATAAACAATTTATACGGTGCTACTGCAGTATGATATCTACCAATCATTTTGTGCTATAGTTATCTAGCATCCATTTTTCATCAACCATATGATCAAAATAATTAACGAAGTAAAAATCGGCTTGAGATAAATGATTGGTAAGAATATTAGATAATTATAACGCCAAAACCCTAAGCTACACTGGTGTACGTAGCTCATCCATGTACCGCCTGACAGAACAAAGGAACAGAGAATTATAGCTAAATCACATGCAAAAACCAGTTTGAACTTAATGATTAATTAGATAATTGTATTAACGCCAAAATTCTAGCTCAAGGGGCTAACGTGAGTAGTGAAACATGGTAGGGCACAAATATTGCGGTAGATATCATTCTATAGTGGCACATCATCTACATCCACAAATCTGTTTATTACAAAAGGCACGTTTTTACGAACTTCACCAAACTATACCATAGTTCCATCAAATTCCACTGGCTTTTGAGAGAATTTGCGGTAGTAGAAAGGCCTTCCACATATGAACACACCTGAATCCTTGCAAATATGCAAAGGCAGAAAGTGGAAATATTACAGAATGTACTACTGAATGATACGAACACGCGAAAGAGTAAAAATGAACACCAGAAAAATAACTCCATACTAGTGATAATTATTCGCCCTTTATGTATGGTAGTCGACATAATAATTACTTTCTCGTGCAATGAAGATCACCGGGTGTTGAAGGTTTGTATAAGAAGTCACTTAAATTACCTAATAACTTACGGATGTATTTCTGAAAATCCTACTTTGCAACGAAAATCTAATATTTTACTTAAAAATATATGACCATTTCCACACGACTGCTTTGAGGGTACAAAAATGATTACTGAGGAAAATATTTACCCCCAAGGGATATGCATCGTAATTATAGATGGAAAGTTTGAACAATTTCATAACAATCATAACTATCAGTGCTAAATAAAAATTATAAGTCTGCATACACTATATTAACAACCTCTAAATCTAAGGACTGTTATTTATGCAAACGTAATTACCCCCCCCCCCCCTTTCACTGCACCATCTTTCTCTCAACAAATATGTTATTTCTAAACTGTTGAACTTGAGAGAGAGAGAGAGAGAGAGAGAGAGAGAGAGAGAGAGAGAGAGAGAGAGAGAGAGAGAGAGAGAGAATTCTGGCCAAACACAGTGGAAATAGTGGAAGGACATCTTCCCTTTTTTCAGAATTCTTTATTCTTATAAATGATGATAACCTTAAGAAACGTAAAATAATTAATAGGATTGTAAGTACAGGACGACAAAGATTGCTATTCAATGAAAATGTGAAAGATTACTGCAATTAAGGGGAAATTTATTCATTACTGTAAAAGGTATATCTTTATCTGTGTTTATTGCTTGAGTAGATAAAAAAGGCCTTCTTAACGAGCAAGAACGAACGATATGATTTAAAAACTTTTCCATTTCATATTTATTTCTTTATATGCGTTTTTTTTTTCTTCTTAACGGCTAATTCCTTTGCTGTTATCTATCATTTACGATATATACATTAATTTCTCGATATCATTTCAATTACACAAGAAGATTAATCATCTCTCAAGGAGATGGTGGTTTTCCCGCTTCCATCTCTCAAATGAATTGATGATCCTGATATCTCAGTTTCCGCCAAGCGTTCGAATACTACAAACACATTTCAGACCGATTGCAATTAGATGAGGAGGAGTAATGCATTTCACTTCAGGGAACATTACTCTAAAACGATAGAGCAAAGGGCCATACTAATTCGTTTGTAGTTATGTCCAGTAATTTACCAGTTACCACACAAGATGATTTTCCAAAAACATTTCAGTCGAAAAATAATTGTAGGTCACAATGTGTTTTGCATATCAAAATATATCGAAAAGTTCTTTTGGAGATTGGACATTTTTGCAGTTTTGGGAATATTTTTTTTTTCAAGAAAATAAATCATAAAATTATCAATGTTGCTCCTTTTGCAATACTTGCAGGATAAAAAAGGACAGCAATTTTCTCATTTCGTCAAAAATTCTCATAAGATCCCAAAATAAATTCCTGAATTTCGGAGATACAAATCGTCACGTCGATAGTGAAAACGTTATGTGTAAGATACTTTAATTCTGGTGTAATTTTCGTAGAATATTATTTAGCGACAATCACGCTAAAAGCTTTCCCGACCACTATATGAGTGTCGGTGCAAAAGAGTCCATTACCCGAGATTTGACTGTCGATTACCTACATGTCGGGAAAAGTTCGAATTCCTTAATGAGAGAGAGAGAGAGAGAGAGAGAGAGAGAGAGAGAGAGAGAGAGAGAGAGAGAGAGAGAGAATCTAATAATATAATATATATAAATATTTATAAATACATATAAGTATATATAAATATATCTATATATATATATATATATATATATATATATATATATATATATATATATATATAGATATATGTACATAAATACATAAGCATAATATAATATATATACACACATATAATATATATATATATATGTATATATATGATATATATATATATATATATATATATATATATATATATATATATATATATATATATATATAAATGTAAAAAATCATAGGAACGTCGGATGCTCAGGGACAATAAACCACAAGGAAAAATGAAAATACTGAGAAAATCCTGAATGGTTTCGTCTCTACAATTCATCTAGATTCCTCTATATCAGTGGCTCTTGACCTTTTTTTCGACAGTGACACAAATCAAACGCGTCGGCTCATGCCCTCATAAACATTTTCTTTTTATACATTATGCTTATGAAAATGTTACAGAAACAAAAATTACATACAAAGATTTTTATTAATGCAAGCAGCATATCTGAATAATAATAATAATGCGTGAAAATAATGCATTTACTATCATCAATATAACCAAAATGTCTTTAGTTTCAGGATATAAAATCACTTATTAACTAGAGGGGCACTCAGTAGAGCACAGACCTCCACCGCAGCAACTTATTTCTCAACCTTTTGCTTGACCTTGACCTTGACTTTTGACCATAAATCTATTAATTATAGTGTATTTTCATACAATCAAATATGAAGCAAGTTTGAAGTCTCTGTGACAAGGATGTCCAAACTTATGGCTGATTACGTGACCTTGACCTTTGACCTTTCGAAATTTAATATTTCCCAGCTCTTTACATACCAATAAGTTTCATTACTCTACGATTAATATTGTAGCCGTACGGTTAATGACCAGAATTTGACACAAACAAACACACGCACACAAACATATATACGTATATTTATGCAATCATATATATAAATATATATATATATGTGTGTGTGTATGTATATATATATATATATATATATATATATATATATATATATATATATATATATATACACACGATTATATGTGTGTGCATGTATATACTGTATACTGTATGCATACTTTTATAAATATAAGATTAAAGTGGAAACACACACACACACATACACACTACTATATACTATGATATGAATGTTGATTGCGAATAGAAATGAAAATAGTCTGAAGCCGTAAGATGGAAAAATTCAATTAGAATAGATTAAAAATCTATGCTTAAGTCCAGACACTGGACAGGTGGAAATCACTAAGTGCCATAATAAATTTAATGAAAAGTTGTTAAAAATATAAAATTATTAAATGTAATACATACATAAAAGGACACTGAAATAACGAAATAACCCCATATATTGAAATACAAAATCAATCCCATTAGCGCAAGTATAACGAAGTACCTAAGTGCTCCAAGAGGGTTTCATTGTGAGGAAAGAATAGAGGAGGATGGTTTTGAGAGGGGAGTGAAGCCTACAATTGAAAACAGTTGTTCGGGAGGAGGATAGGAAGAATCAAAAGGGCTGGGTAGAGGGCGATAAAGCAGTACTGGAAAGGGAACCCGATGATACTCGGGAAGAGTAATGGCACAGTGAGTACACTGTACTGTAAGTGTTTCTCGGGAGGGGAGTGTTCACGAAGAGGTAATGATAAGCTTATTATGTAGGTGAATGAAATTTAGAATTCATATATATATTAATATATATATATATATAAATATATATATATTATATATATATAAATATATATATACACATACATATACATACACATATGTATGTACATATCTATCTATCTATCTATCTATCTATATATATATATATATATAATATATATATATATATATATATATATATATATATATATACACATATATATATACACTATATTCATATGACATTGATCGCAGTGTTGTTGTTCTTCGGAATAACTTCACGTTGGGTGAAACAGCTTAACGCTGAAATAGCATGCATATATATATATATATATATATATATATATATATATATATATATATATACATATATATATGTATATATATATACATATATATTACGTACTACAGAGAGAGAGAGAGAGAGAGAGAGAGAGAGAGAGAGAGAGAGAGAGAGAGAGAGAGAGAGAGAGAGAGAGAGAGAGCTCCTGCACACACACAAAGAGGATAAATATCACTTCTTTTATTCTTTTGTTGATTAACAACGCTCTAATGACTGCATAATTATCTTTCCGAAAATAAACAAAGAGATGGAATGAAAGAAACACCGGATTTTATGGATAACTTTTGAAGCATCATACTAGCAAGGTTTATCGATGACGGATAAAACGCAATGATTTAAAATAAAAAGGTTAATAATAACGATTTTCTTTATTAAAAGAAGAAAATTACCAGCCGGCATCTGAGTAACAAAGACCATTAGAGCTGAAAAGTTACGATAATTATAAAACCATCAGGGAACGAAATTTCCTTAAAAAAATACCAGTAAAATAAAATTCAGCTCATGAATCCCCAGTCTTCGAATAAGAGGGATTAGAAGGCTCTGGGTGTAAAGAAAAGAACATTTAAAAGAACAATACAGATGGATATAACGATGAAAAGAAAAGTAAAATTCAACTCCAAACTATTTATAAACTGGCAAAAACTTACACCTTTAAAATTACTTCTACTTGAAAAGGCTTTCCAGTTTAATTTCGGGAAAAGAATCCACTATTATACATAATAGCCAACTTTTTTTAATATCCAATCTATGGAGGTCAGTGAAACGACATGGAAAAAAAATTCCCTTTCTTATAAAAAGTATCAGCGTTATTAAAAAAAAAAAAAAAAAAGAGTAACGATCGGCATACAAAATAAAAGAAAATGGGGTTTAGTAAATAATGAACGAACATGTTCAAGGTACGTTCGTGTCGTAACCGACCGTTTTTCTTGAACTAGAGTTACATTACATTGTACATATTATTATTACTAGCCAAGCTACAGTATATACAGTATATATATATATATATATATATATATATATATATATATATATATATATATATATAATTATATATATATATATATATATATATATATATATATATATATATATATATATATATATATATATATATATATATATATTTGAGACATTTTTTAATTGTGATACAAATATTGAAAACCATATCAGGAAAATATAAATTTTGTACTTTGTCTCCAATAAGGAAGGAATTACAATTAATCCATAACTGCTATTTTAAATATTAGAAATTGACATCTTGAACTTTCATAAGTAAGTACAGAAGGTAAAGGAAATAGAAATCAATAGAATATTATAAAAGGATATCAATACGTTGAAAATTCCAGTTAAGGCATCGATATTACACTAAACGAGCCAATAATCAATATATAAAAAAGGTCATCAATGGAGGCACACTTCTAAGCCGATGTTCTAAATGGGTTCCTCATTTTCCTTAATATTTAACTTGCATCATAATACAGAATTCCGATAATACGTATGGATATAAGTAAAATAAAAATAAATTGATAGTAACACCTAAAGAGTATCATGAATATATGGACATACATTGCTTAAAAAATTGATTTAAAATCGACAATCAATATTGGCCCC
>NC_090726.1:142894851-142899851 GCF_036898095.1 Palaemon carinicauda | reverse complement strand
CTTATATTTGTTTTAAGAGCTGTAGTGCCAGTAGAAAAATTTTCTCCGGTCCAAGTGTTTTTCATAGTAGTTATTATCGAGTACCCCAAAATACTATTTCTTGATTTGGTGAAGAAAACTTTGAAAGAGTGCAAATTGTACAAGGGCATTTAATAAAAGGCAACTTACGGGCAACTTAAACCCCCTTATTCTAAATATAGTCCGGTCACACTTATTCATCTTGTCATATACCCCATAATATATTAATTACTTTCCATAAGACACCCTTGTTTTTACCAATCATTGTGTACAAAATCTTATGTAGTGGCAAAACATATTTTAATGATGAATTTATTTAGCATGTTTAATCGAAAAGGACGATGCTTCTTTAACGTAAATTTGCAAATATTTTAAGAACTTATATCTCTAGTTTCGAAAGGTTTTAAAAATATTCTACTAGTCCCTCAGAGAGAAGAGAGAGAGAGAGAGAGAGAGAGAGAGAGAGAGAGAGAGAGAGAGAGAGAATGTTAATGAAATAGTGTCAGCTAGAGTGAACTCAGATTTTCAATGAAAAAATCTTCCCTAATGTACTTGATGGGACGATAGATCGGTAGAGCCACAATTGTTTATTTATGCGAATCAGATGTAAATTGGATCTATCGAAACTCAAAAATTATTATTAAAGAAGGCGAAAGTTTAGTAAGTTATTCCTTTTTTGTTACGGTCATATGCTTAGAGATCTTAAAATGGACTTATTAATATTGATGCGATTTTGGTCGGCGTGTGCATCAAAGTGTAATAATTCTTGCACGCATTTTAAGCGAAAATATTCATAGATTCATTCCAAATACAGTACGCTGATACACACACACACACACACACACATATATATATATATATATATATATATATATATATATACACACACATATATATATATATATATATAATTTAAATATATATACACACACATACATATATATATATATATATATATATATATATACATAATATATATATATATATATATATATATATATAAACAGTATATACATTCCGGATATGTTCTAGTGAACAGTGACCATGTTGGTGTAATTCCAGTTACATTAACTGGTAATAAATTCTAATGCATTAACCCCACCACATCATTGGTCTATCCGTATGCACTGTTTTCATTAACATCTATATTAATTAGTATTCAAGTCTTCACTCAGGCGTTTTAATATACAGCAGCAAATTAATATCCATTAATTGAATGATTAAGTTTGGAGGTATATACGCAGTCATCTTTTCGACATTTAATTTCCAAATTACTTCCCACTTACTATTTTTTCTTGAATTCACTTAAACAAACCTATTGCGGAGGATACAAATATTAAAACAAATATAAAAAGGATTAAAACACAGTACAAAGAATTCACTGGTCCATAGGGAAAAAGGACATTAAAGCAAAATACTTCAATATATTAAAGATATTTTACTGCAAAATAAAAAACAATTGTCATACTTTTTTTATTTCACACGCCACCATAGATTGAGATAAATTACGCGAGAGCTGGTTCATTTGCATAATGCATTTTACAGGTCTCTGCAACTCTTCTCTAAGAAATTCATTATTCATTTCTATTACGGAAAAATATTAAGACAAAATATTTAATGAAATACCTTTTTAACTGTTTCATATATTTCCCCATGGTCCACTTTACTTCCAATTTTAATCGATTAATAAAGATATTTTAATAGAATTTAAATAAGATTAATTTTTTGTCTGTCTGCCGGATAAGGTGACAGAAAGTAATGTAAGACGTCGATAATAATAATAATAATAATAATAATAATAATAATAAAAAAAAACTGAAATGGACATGAGTATGGAACGGAAAGCAGCAGTGGAATCAATAAAGGCAATAAAGGTAACATCCTTAAGATCCAAGGCCTTAGCTCTACTGAAAAGGGAGGCGCAGCGTGCAATGCTATATGATTAGAGGAGGATAGATGGAACGGCGAAACAGGCTAAGGGATAGTTATATGTGAGTGGCGGAATGGAAAGAAGAAATGTTGGTGTTACAGAGAGCAGAGGGAGAGCTGAAATTACATGCACGATAGATTGGAAAATTGGGGAGCAGAAAAGACGATGATAACAGATGGAGCTGCAGGAAGAAGAGTTGGGCTGTGGCGTTTACAGGATAATAGGAAACTGGAAATGAAGGAATGATATAAGGAAAGATCAGAGTTGAATGTAATCAAAGAAAACTTTAAAGCGTGCACAAGTCTCTTTGAACACAAGTATGATATAATTTGATAACCACAAAATTCATACCAACACAATTTCTTATATATACAGATATATATATATATATATATATATATATATATATACATATATATATATATATATATATATATATATATATATATATATATATATATATATACATACATACATATAAAATCCATCAAAAACATTTCTATGTTCACAGAAAAGCTGAGAGCTCTTGTTTATATCTGACATCAAAGACACCGTTCAATTCCGGTAAGATGGTTATGGTTTTTCATGTCTATATGCAGTACCCTCGGATATTCAAAGGAAAAAGTTGGTTGTACAGAGAGAGAGAGAGAGAGAGAGAGAGAGAGAGAGAGAGAGAGAGAGAGAGAGAGAGAGAGAGAGATTGTTTTATATACTATTACATTGCAGATGGTATACATAAAGAACAAAACGTATATACAGAAATTAAAGTACACAAAAGAGGGACGATCTCGATGAAGAAAAATCAACAGCAACAAAACAAGTATAACCGTACAAAGATATGATAAAGCAACCTTTCCATATTCATACATTCAAAAGAAAAGGAAAATCCTCACGTAAACAAACAAGCTTATGCAGTCAAGCTGACCCAAAAATTTTTCTTTCCTTCTTATATAATAGATATTTTCTACGGGTCCGCCTCCAATACACCTTCCCAACCCCTCACCACCTTCAATCTAATAACAAGTCGCACCAAACGGATAGCTGACCTAATTGGGTCAGCAAAGGAAAAATAATATTGGTAGATTCTGGAAACCATTTGTCGTTGACTTGGGGACGCTCGATATCAGGTAAGGGATCTCGTCTTGTATTTCTCCCCAGATGGAAAACGGGAAACCAGGAGGTCTCAGGGGATAACAATATACTTGGACCAAGGAACCACGGTTGAACAGGGAAGGTAATTTTCCACTAAGGAAGATAATGTGTTTCGGGGTACGAAGAACCAATTATGGAATACAGAAACTAAAGAACCACTGGAAAATATTATACAATTGAGCAATAGTGTTAATAAAAGAATTCACAAACCACTGGGGTTTACTTATATAAGTAACAGGCAAGGATTCACATGGTTGGAAATTTCCTTCGGCATCAATTACCCTCAGCCATTTTACAGTGTATCTCTAAAATTGCTAATATAAGATGTCTCTACTGTAAGTCCATGTACAGTTAAAGGAACTTTAGCCCCGCCCACCACTTCTGCCATCTCTCCCTACACTACCTGTGTGGTTTCTCACAGTGAAGTAAGGGGGTACCAGGGAGCACTTCTTAGAAGCGAGGTGTGCTACTTTTTCTCTCCTCCCTCTTGACCTCATACATGTGTTTCCTAATGTCTGACATACGCTCCCAGCTAAACTGTCATTTACAAGAAATGACATTGCAATTTTGTTGTACCATCATTCACTATACTATAAGGTTATTTCTTTTAATGTTTCATTCACTCATCGAGAAATTAGCAATTGTTGGCAACTCATCAAATCATGTCCATGTTGTCATCTCCAGGTATTATATCACGTTATTTCAAATAATAAAAACTATTTTAATTACTTGAGCGTCATTTTGTTCAGAGTCCCAGGAAATACATTTTTTCCCTAATATAATTAAAAAAACGTATCTTGCGATTAAATCTGCAATGATGACAACCCGTCCACTAAATCATTTACAGACTGTTGCATGCAGTTACACCGACCGTTAGGTGACTAATTGCTCTCTTAATTGGATATTACTGTAATATCCATTTTGGTGAGAAACTCTTACTGATTGTATGTAAAACTTTCAACTCTAAATACAAAATGTTTGGCTATGAGCACGAAAGTAAAATAAATTAATTAGAGTCGCAACTCTTTGATATAAAATTCTGGTGCTCGAGCACAAATTAGATTTTGATATCACTAAAGCAGAAGGTCAATTTGAAGTGAATCTTTTGGTCTAGAAGATCAAAAGAACAATTTCAGAATTTTCAGGATGACATATATTAATATATTTAAATTTCACAATGGAGGTAGGCAGTTTATACATTTTCCATTTTTTAATAAGTCTCTTTCACTAATATGCGCAATAAAAGAATAATTAATACTTGCAATTAAATATCCATATTATCAGCTGGTAACTGTGATCCGAGGTGCTAATTAAACCTATCGATCAAAAGAATTACCTAAGTAATAATATTCAGAATAACTTCAACCACCGCAAAGTATTTTCATGTTCAATGGAATAAATCAGAATGCATTTCTATAATGTTGTCCAGAGGGAAATTTGATAAAAGATGGTAACCGTATTAGGTAAAGGACGGAAAAATAAATTTTTTCTAATATACACCTTGACACAGGAAGCATTTTAATAAACTAAGATAGGAGATTACAGATATCAAATCTGATAAACCAAGCCCGAATTAAAAGTTTTCAAGATATTATCATATTTTTATCTACGCGAATATTCAGACGACCATTGTGACACCAGATCAGCCATTTAGGAAAAATAAAATATAAATCATCAACTATCTCCTAATTTCCTTTCTCTCTCCCTCTCTTCAATAATTGTCAGTTTACTGCTTCATAATTCTCTCTCTCTCTCTCTCTCTCTCTCTCTCTCTACGCTTTCTTTAATTCGAATTCAAGAGCATCAAATCAATTTTAGGGTTCTTCCCTTTCTCTCATTTCTTCTATAAGGTGAAAGAACCACAACCTCTCTCTCTCTCTCTCTCTCTCTCTCTCTCTCT
>NC_090726.1:142882351-142889851 GCF_036898095.1 Palaemon carinicauda | reverse complement strand
CAATTTTCCTTATGGGGACTTCCATACCCACACACACACACACACACACACACACACACACACATATATATATATATATATATATATAATATATATATACATCAATATATATATATATAAATATATATATATAATATATATATACATCAATATATATATATATATATATATATATATATATATATATATATATATATAGAGAGAGAGAGAGAGAGAGAGAGAGAGAGAGAGAGAGAGAGAGAGAGAGAGAGAGAGAGAGAGAGAGAGAGAGAGGTAAAATTGTATATGAATGGACATGCATTCATAGCAAAGAACAAAAATATGAATTATTCAAGTACCAGTTACATTAAATTTTATATATTCAACCATGCTTCCAATTCAAAAGCTACTACTGTAAAATTTGTATCTATTTCATGGTTTATTAGCATCTAATCATAAATATGATAAGTCAGTTGAGAGTAGATTCAAATAACCATCGAACTGAAACTAAAATAAAGACAAATTTGATTTTCCTCTGATGTGATGTCCCACCCTTTTTAGATTTACAACTGTTCCATTTCAAACCTTTAGAGTAACAATTAAGCATTTCTAAATTTTGCGTTTCGTGGTTATTAAATCTATATATCTACGGCGTCGCTGGGACAGTGTAAAAAAAAAGAGATGCCTGCATATTAGAGTTGTACAGACATCATTATGTAATAAACAATTAAAAGAGAAATGTGTCGATTCCCCTTACAATCTGAAGACTTTCTAATTGCCTCTTTCTCAAGTTTCATCACAAATCATAAACATATCAATCTAAAAATTTTGACATAGATTAATCTATTTACAGAACCATAATATATATTGCTATCTCTTTTTTTCCATTATAAATCAATGGCTCAAATCAAAATTGCTGGATCTCATTCTGATTCTGGAAGTATTAAAAATTCATTACTTTATAATAATTCCAATGATCTGCGTTTTCTTCGAATAAAATCAGACATGATAAATTAACATTACTCAATTATTGACGACTGTAACACCAAAAAGCTGTCTTTCTATACCAGCTTACCTGGATAATAATGAATGTTTTCTAAAGATCTTCAACTGTCACATCGACAGACCTCAGATCACAAAACAGTTGTAGGACGTAAAAAACTGAAAGCGTAGGAACCACAAAGTAATAGCCTCCGTGTATATTTGTTGATTACATTACGTTCATTTATGATACATAAAGTCCTGATCGTAATAAAATCTCCCAATCATTACAAAAATGGGAAAATAATTTAAAAAGAAACAATATAAAAAAAAACACGTATATTTACAAACTTATTACAAAAAAAATTAATGTCGCTGTTCTTTTACTTCCTCTAATTAAAATTAATTCAAGATAATGTTAGATAAGGTAGACGGGATGGAAAATAGTGCAATCAAATACTTAAATGGTGAGTTATCTTCAATTGCTGAAATGTTGTTGGTAGTAGGCTTGTCACTGATATGACAAAAATTTGAAGATAGGTGTTTGGTATCTGGAGGGGAGTCTCTAATCGGAAACTAGGTGTCTGACATCTGATTTTCTTAACGCTCTCCTTCCTATCTCTTTCCTCCCAGCTTATATACCCATGTGTAGGCGAAGCTAATTACAGCATTGCTACATAAGGAGATTTTTTTTAAACCATGCATCCTGATTGGTTTCCTTTAAATCACCCACTTCGCTCACATCATACAAACTTCTAGCGCATGTTTTCTGGCACAGTCTCAACATGACGTGGCGTCAAACAGAAAAAGCAAGGCTTGCGTTGTGACACTTCCAGAAAGAAAAGGACTTTCATCGAAGCTCAGTTTGTTCCCGAAATGTTGCCGACAATAATAAAGGTGGTGCAGACTTCGACCAAACACGAGCTGGAAATCTTCTTTCGGAAAAGAAATGAAGTTTTCTTATTCATGTATATTACAATACTATTACTGCATCTATCCATGACAGATCACAAAATAAGGATAACAGGTGATTGTCGCTTTAAATCTTGAAAGTCTTAAATCAAGCATTTAAGTCACAAGCACTCATCCACAAAAACTTGATATGCTTTCAATCACATATCACAAGATCGAATACTACATTTATGTGACTTTAAAGTTTATTTTCATCACATAATTCTCTCACATTGCGGTCAAAAAGCAACCTTTTGACCGCAATGGACGACCGCTACGTACACGTTAACGGTTAATGGTATTCATCTACGAGGGTTAATTTTTTTTTTATTAGAATATGTAACTAGAGGATTCAAATTTAGGAGACGTCAAAAGACTTTTAACCCCATCATAATAGGACACTACATTTTGATGAAAAGACTAGTAAAAACACATCTACACGACACCCAAAAAGTTTATCCTTATTGTGAGACAAAAGTTGCAAATACTCAAATAGAAATACGTGTTCTCTTTTATGAGATTTCCGATTTGGAAGAATTGTAATAATAGCTGATCTATAAGATTTTGGATGGCTTTTGTCACAGTATATTAATCGTGGATGCTCACCTAAGAGAATTCAAACGAGTTTTGATTAGGGGATACTAGTTAAAGACACTTATGCATAAGCATCTCGGTTACAAATTATTAGTCGTCGAAACTAGAACTTCCCGGTCATCTTCCCTATGTAATAAAGAGCAAGTGTCTATATATATATATATATATATATATATATATATATATATATATATATATTTCTTTCCGATCACGATCAGCAACATTGCCAGAAATATAACTACTCCGTCTCTCCCCGTCCCTCGACTAGAGGGTAGAGATAGTAGTCATACCATGTCAGAGGCGGTGCCCAATAACAAATAAGGTGGGGTGGGATTGTTGAATCTGTGTGTGTGTGAGCGTATGTGCATATTTATCTAAATATTTAGCTGTAGTTTTTAACAGGTCGCGTAAACTAACCTTTTTAAGCGATTTTCCTATTAAGAAATTTTTCAAAAGAAATCCCACCAAAACAATAACTAAACACAAGTCCAAAAATACTCCCAGTTTATAAAAGCCTTTTAAATGGCAGCCCACGTATAAGATAGAATTATTTTAAACTGAATAACATTAATGTTCCAAGACGTTCCTTGCAAGCCTTACCCATTAAGAAAATTAACTCGTCTGAATGGTTGAATGCAAGATGGGGGGGGGGGAATAAAGATTCAAGTAGAAAATGGAAAATGCTTACATTAAGGATTGCATTGCACGTGTTCATGTACTGTAATTTAAAATCAAATCTTAAGCCATTCAAGAAACCCAAAGCTCCCTTACACTACAAAGACTGTTGATTTTCCTTTCATTAGACATCCCCATTTATAAAAACTGCTTATTGCATTAATTGTATTATACATTTATACACGAAAGCGCTTGGTACCTGGTCTTTTCCTTTCCTGTTTCCTGTGGATTTTACCCTTTAATATATGTCACGTGCAGTTTTGTGACTGATAAGTATATATATATATATATATATATATATATATATATATATATATATGTGTGTGTGTGTGTGTGTGTATAGTATCTGTATTTATGTATAATTTTATATTTGATATATATATATATATATATATATATATATATATATATATATATAATCGGACCTTTCTGGTGACCCTATGCAGGTACTGTTACAAATTTACAGATGGCTGGACTTGTTAGTATAATCTGGGATTAAGTGCAGTCCAGAAATCTGTGCCATGAAAACTGAATCACTCACCCACAGTATCCACTGACCCACATATCACTTGGAAGGCAGGGTCTGTTTGATTGACTCTTGTCAACATTGAGCAGGGCTCTAACTTGGGTCCATACAGTAAACGTCTCCAGTAAAACGTATGAAGTATCACAACGCAATATAACACACAAACACACAGACACACACACACATATATATATATATACATATATATATATATATATATATATGTGTGTGTGTGTGTGTATGCATATGTATAAGTGTATATATATATATATATATATATATATATATATGTATATATATATATATATATATATATATATATATATATATGTGTGTGTGTGTTTGTATGTGTATGTATGTATGTATGTATGTACATATATATAGATAAATAGATAGATAGATAGATAGACTAATCTTATGTTAGAACACTTGAAGATATCTAAACCCTAAGTACCAATATTCTAAAATTACATACAGTATAGTGAGAAAATTCCGATTGAGAAAGAGAGTTCGACAGGGAGACCCCATCTCTTTTAAATTATTCACAGAATGTCTAGAAGAAATTTTTAAGATTTAGATTGGGAAAATGTAAGAATTAATATCAATGGGGAATAACGTAACAACTTAAGATTTGCAGATAACATAGTTTTGTTTAGTGAATCATGGGAGGAATTGCAAAAGATAATAGAAGTAGAGACAACAAATAAGAGTTATGTATGAAATTCTAGATATTGTTAATAAACTTGGAACAGACAGTAAGTATTTCCCCAGGACATGAGACCGAAATTAAAAGATAAGCATGGGATGGAGAGCCTTTGGTAAACAGAATGAGATTATGAAAACTAAACTAAGTTAACCCTTTTTCTAAAGAGAAAAATATTTTATCAGATGGTCCCACCAGTTTTAACTTATGTATCAGAAACTTTCAGCCTTCCTAAAGCCTTAGAACACGAGTTAGTTACACCTCAGAGAACTATGGAAAGACTAACGATGGGAATAACAATAAGAGAGAAAAAGATCTACATGGATACGAGAGGAAACTAAAGTAGAGGATATTCTAACAACACGTAAGAAAAAGAAATAGACATGAGCAGCACCTATAATGAGAATGTCTGGCAATAGACGGACATTAAGGATAACAGAATGGGTCCTTAGAGATTGTAAAAGAAGCCGGGGAAGGAAGAGAAGACGATGGATTGACAAACTAAGAGAGTTTGAGGGTGTAGACTGGGATAGAAAGACCATAAACAGACGCAAGTGGAAGGTCATGTCTGAGACCTTGGTTCTGCAGTGAAATAGTAACGGTTGATGATGACGAGATAGATAGATAGGTAGATAGATAGATAAATAAATAGAGAAGAAGGATAGATAAAGTTTGATTAAGACTTACTTTCCTTTTTTTTTCTGTTTGTTCCGGAAGCTTCGAGGCATATTTAGTATTCTATAATTATATAAGTGATTAAGACCTATTGTTTGTAAACGTAAGGCGCAATTGATAAAACAAGACATTTCTTATCAGATTGAACATTTCCTTCGTGATTAGTTAAGTACTTCCTTCCACAATTACATTAATCGACTAATTCATAGGATTTGGGAATTTTAGCAGGTCACTGGATCTGCGCCGAGATACAAATGAAAATACCTCCCCAAAACTCACTATAATGTAAAAGTTGAGAGGTTGGAAAGAAAGATCAGAAAATGGAAGCAGGATCGGTAGTAAAAGCTAAAACGGGTTATTGCTTTGGTCCCAAGGGACACTGCACAGACCCCTTATTAATGTCAACAGTGCTCCGTGTCCACAATAAGGTAGGATTTATATTGGAACTGTTACTTATTTAATCTATGAAATTCAGCCTACATATTCTTTTCCCCGTCTCTTGAAATTTTTAGGTATATGATATCATCACATCAGACAAAAACAAATTCTGTTTTATTCTATAAGGGAAGAGAATTATAAAATATTCAGTTCAATATCTAAAATTTAAATTCATATACTATAATATGAAATTATCCATTCTAATTAAAGGATCCAAGCCTCAAATTCAGAACATTAAATATATAAACGTTGTCGTCAAAATACCACTCTAAATATTATTTAAATTATCAAATAGCACAGTAATTAAATAGTGAAAAAACTTTATTACATTTTAATAGGGCCTATAATGATTTAGCCGTAGAGCGATGCAAGGAAGAGACAATTACTTGATTTTGTACAGAACTGGAAGCTTTAAGCGATAGGCCATAGTATACAACGTCGATTATCATTATGTTCCACCAAATTGCCCAACTATTCAATGATCCTAAATGAAACTCTGAGGAGGTAAATGCTGCACTGGGCCATTGGGACTATTGTGATAGTGGGGGCCGATAATGGATCAGCTATTCGCAGAATATCGGGATAACTTCCCTCTATTATTGAAGGAAACTTGATATAAGTCTGCCCTCTTTTAAAACTTACGTTAGAATAAATTTCCTATAAGTTTATATGCACAATATTATGTTGACTACCCTTTTTAGAATTCAGTCTGTAATGCCTTAAATAAACACTTAACTTCGAAGTGAGAAATTATGTTCAAGAACTATATTTAATGATTCTTTCATCTTAAACGAATCGATTATTTACCTATATTTCTAATATCTTATTTCTAGTTTCCTTCTGGGAATTTCGCATGAAGAAAATTTTCCCGCTAATTCTTCATTAGAATTGCAATCATAGAAGTACTTAACCTACTCCTCTATCTGAAGAAAAAGTTAATGTAAGTCGTAAAAGCACCATGCAAATTATAGACGAAAGACAAACTACTTATGAATTTTGTTAATAATATAGTATTACTTCTGGACTATTGCAAAAGGTTTACAATCGTGACATTTACTCAGACTCTATTAGCTCTATAGTAATTAATTAAAAGACCAATTACCGATCAGCCCACATTTCTATTTAACTTTCTTTTCTTTTTCCTCGTCGCATATTATTTCACCATTGTCCAGTTACACACACAGCAGGATAACTGGTTCTATTCTATCTCACCTAAGGGGTGTGCCGATGTTCCATCCGCAAAGTTTTATAATTAACTAACTTGACCGTGCTTGAACTCCTAACTTTGAACTCCTCTCTTCACCCAAGCCATAACAGGACTCTTCTCCAACCAAATTCTGTGACCGAGGACACAGCAAATAATGCAGCCCAGGGAACTTTTAAATTAATATAATAATTAACTCGACATAACAAACCGACTTCTGCTAAATATAGTATGTATCATCAGGAAGGCAAATTAGAACGAAGTTGCTTGAAATGAAAATATTTCTTTGATAAGCTTGGTAAAGATATAATGAGGTATGTTCTCCTAGGATTAATAAAGTTTTAAAAGAAAGAAATTATAAAATGATTTAATCAAAGAATATTTGTCATCAATGTAAGAAAATATTTTGATAAAGTAAGAAATCTTCAAGAGAAATTACAGTAAATATGTATCCATATAATTATTCTTATTTCTAAACCATAGAAGTTCAGCAATCTCTCACCTGATATATTTATGCTATGCGAAATTTATCTTAGAATGAAGCGAATAAATTCTGTGGTAATATTAGAACACCTAATTTAGGAAGATCTAAAGTAAAAATACTTGAAATTTTAATGTCAAAATAACGAGTTAAAGTTACTTAACACAAACATTTCTCTATACTGTACATGTTATTTGCACAGTGCCAAACTATAATAAATTATTTTTCCAACGACGCACTATAATGCTGCTCATATCTTTATTTCACATTTAACCAAAAGATAAAAATATGTA
>NC_090726.1:142874851-142877351 GCF_036898095.1 Palaemon carinicauda | reverse complement strand
TCCCCACGCTAATGCCGTGACTGCAAGTTATCAATGATTATATAATTGCTAGTAGCTTTATCTTGAGAAATTACATATCCTGGAGATCAAACTGACATCTTATTAATTTCATGCACAACGTTCTCTCAGTCTCGATTCAAATAAGCCTAACTCTGCATGATAAAGTCCCTATTTACAGTGATCAAGTGCCCGAATTAGCACAGTTGTGTGGTGTTGGATGTGGGCTCTGGACCGGGTGAATTACTCTAGGCATATGGGCGTTTAACGAGCGAAATACACATCACTATCCGTAAAGCTCTAGTTCGGAATGTTCGAGAAATAGCCATCCATACTAGATCCTCCGCCTATCAAGATATTAGTTGAATCATAATTTCTACAGCTGATGCAATAAGCGGGAAAGGGTAAAACCAAATATTAAGATATCTCGAAAATAAATGTTTGATTGTCCTTTTAATCACTAAATCACAAAGCTAAGGAACGATACCATTGGATTCCTAGATATTTTCTCTCATTCTTCAGATTCTATTCTCTGAGCTTCTTCCTCTATCCCCTGACATGTCTAGTTAGGTATTCATTCTTTAACATTTTTGTTCCCCTATTTTATTCTTTTTCATTTGTGGTCCTTTCTTTCATTCTTTAATCATATATTTATCAAACATTCTAATTATTTTCAAAATGAATGACCTTCACCTCCGGTGCTCGTCTTAGACCGTCAATATTAGTTCCTAGCTTCTCACTATCCCTACAGAAAAGAAATCTCTCCCAATTTTCATGCCAGTTTCTCTGATCAGGGTTCGATTCCCTCGCCGACCAGAGGCTATTATCTCTGAGTTGATTCACCCTTTGTTCTCTGATCCCGAGGTATAGAGAGAATCCAGATATTGAGGGAGTATAATATACGGCTTATATAAATATGAAAACACGTCGAAATGGGCAAAATTTATAATTATATATACATAATATATATATATATATATATATATATATATATATATATATATATATATATATATATATATATATATATATATATATATATATATATATATATATATATATATATATATATATATATATATATATATATATATATATATATGGATCTAGGACAACCGCCCACGAGACAACTGCCCCCAGGACAGTTGCCCCCAGGACAATTGCCCCCGTAGGACTACTGCCCCCCCCCCCCATATTGCCATTTACGTAATTACTTTTTAGTAACAATTTATGAAGATATTCTTCCTAATTACATAATCGGTCATTGAAGAAATAATTTTATCTATTTCCTAAATTTATTACCATTTATGTAGTTATTTCCTAATTAGGTAATCGGTCGTACGAGTTATAGTTTATTTTCGAAAGCTATCGCCAATTGGCTAATTCTGTATAGTCAAACAAATGTTTACAAAAAAAAAAAAAAAGTAAGAAGGATCCAGTCTAATCGGTCGTACGAGTTATAGTTTATGTTCGAAAGAAATACAAGAAGTAACATAACCCATCATGGAGTTCGTCAAAAGTGAACGTGGAAAAATGAAGCTTATTTATGAAGGATACATCTATGTGAAGCAGAAGGAATTGGCAAATAATGTTACATCGTATGAATGTGAAAAACGCCGCCATAATAACTGTAAAGCGAAAGTAAAAGTTTGTGAAAATGAAGTAGTTGGCTATGTAAATGATCACACCCATGCTGTTGACCAACCCCGCCGTGAAGTCTTGTTAGTACAACAGGAAATAAAGGCTAAATCTATTGCTACCGAAGAGACTGCACAGCAAATAATTTCCCAAACAGTTGAGTCGATATCAAGCGGTGCTGCAACTCAGCTACCGCCGGTGAGACATATTCGTCGTGCAATAAGGGGCTACAAACAAGCTGCTGAGGCTCCTCATCCCATCCCATCAAACCTAACAGACATGGTCATTCCTTCCGAGTACAAGAAAACTTCTAGTGGTGAAGATTTTCTTCTTTATGATAGTGGATTGATTGAGCAGCGTATCCTTCTATTTTCAACACCAACAAACATTAGCCTTCTGGAGAAATCTGATAATTGGTTTGGTGACGGTACCTTTAAGATTGTACCCGAGTTATTTTACCAATTGTACACTATCCATTGCTTAACTTCTGAAAGAGTTATTCCGTGTGTGTATGCTCTGCTACCAAATAAACGACAAGCAGTATATGAAGATATCCTTCAAAATCTCCTCACTATAAACCCTAGACTTAATCCAAAGACCTTCCTAATAGACTTTGAACAAGCTGCTAGGAGTGCTATTGAAGAGATCTTCCCCAACGTAACTGTTAAAGGATGTTTTTACCACTTATCTTAAAGCATATACCGTAAGGTGCAAAACGAAGGTCTCCAAACTAAATACCAAACTGACGCCTATTTTTCCTTGCGAATACGTATGATTCCTGCATTAGCGTTTGTTCCCGCAGAAAAAGTTATTGAAGCGTTTGAGAAACTACAAGAGATGTTGCCACCTGAGGCTGATGCAATAA
>NC_090726.1:142822351-142872351 GCF_036898095.1 Palaemon carinicauda | reverse complement strand
TCGGCACTCATGGAATTAGGTTTCCCTTGCGAAAAGATCTAGTCCTATTATTTTACAAAGTAAATCTTCATCTTTTATTTAAATTTTCTTTTCTTCAATGTTATTATACGTATCTGAGTGGCACTTCTGCAAGCTATGTATATTACCAGAGTCCTTTACCTTGTCACCTTTACAAAATATACAGTATTTACCAAATATCACTATTCAACATCTTTCTTTTGGCGACTTATACACTTACATTCAAGCATTTGTTTTTATGCTTAACAATGTGCGGCGACCAATTCAAAAACACTCGTCGGCAACTTTATAAACTAGTAAATAAACAAATGAACAAATAAGAAAAATAATTAATCTTAACTTCGAACCACATTTGAATAAATACCTTTAAATTTTCTATAAAAAGTTAAAGGCACTTTATCTTTTAGAATGAGTTTGGAATTTGTCAGGAGAAAAAATCATCACTTGCTTATTTGGATTTATCGGTTTGAAACGGATAGAAAAGTGTTGGTATCTATTTGGATATAACGTAAATTTTGGCTAAAAAAAAGCGTATGTAACAAGGACGTATTTATAATGCAATATGTAATTACAGATTAGTTATTTTTTCCAGAGAGGACTTCGTTTGCAATGAGAAATATGTTAAAATCAAGATTTTTTTTTCGCTTTGTCTGTGTACATTTTGTATTCCTTTAGAAATACATTTTATACTATTGAAATGCTTGCTTTTATACATATGTTTCTTGATATATTGCAATAGCCCCTGAAATTCTTTTTAAAATTCTGAATATGATTGACCTCCCATGTAAAGGCTTAATGTAGATTTATGTGAGGCAAAGTTGGTCCCCTATGTGAGGACGGCCCCAAGTTGAGAATGGAAGTAATAATGTGGTTTCTGGAAGGGTTACAAGATTTCGGTGTTTGGATAAATGGATAAATTCCAGGAATTTAGAAGGTAAGAAGAACTAATTACGTTTAATAAATCCAAAGAAATATCTTGCAATTCCAAATTATCAAAGGGCTCAGTGCGCGGGCCAATACTCACCTCGACAGAACTCTCTCATATTTACGTTTTGGTCCAAGTATTATTATTATCATTATTATTATTATTATTATTATTATTATTATTATTATTATTATTATTACCTCCGCCAAGGAGGTCATGTTTTCACCTCTGTCTATTTGTTTGCCACCAACCTAAAAAGTTACGGGCGAATTATGACCAACGTACTACAAATATAATTAAAAACGATGTAATCAGGCCGACTTTCTCTCTCTCTCTCTCTCTCTCTCTCTCTCTCTCTCTCTCTCTCTCTCTCTCTCTCTCTCTCTCTCTCTCTCTCTCTCTGAATGTCATTTAGGCCGGTATAACTCATGTATGGTGTTTTTTTTATTATCATTTTACATCGAACCATACCTGAAAGTACTTTCTCTTTCATCGGTGACTTGAACAAGGCTAATGTCGAAATAATCTAATGTAGCTATTAACGGAAGGAATATTTTGGCTGCGATACTCCAATAATTTCTACACGATTTTGCGGATTCATGATATATATATATATACATATGTGTGTGTATTCAGTATTTGCAGTGGAGATTCGAAACGTTAAATGATAAAACAGAATAAAATATGGCTACTCGATTTGTAAAATCTTAATGCTTTCACTAGCAACAACACCCCGTTGCTCGTCTTTGATTCGCTAAGGTTGGAGAGGGCTCCGCCCATTTCATAGTAGTAGTAAGAAGGGCAACACCTTGCCTGTTTTGTCACGGGAACACTAGAGACATCTGACGAAAGATTTCCCCAGAGTGTCGGCGTTCTTTTGATTCTAACAGTACATATAAATATTTGTATAAAGCCTAATAAGCGAAAATAAGTTGGAGTTAAAATTATCACTGAATCTCTATACTTTGCCGAACAGAGCATTTTGCAAGTAAAGTTATCAACGCAAGTTATTATTTTTTTTCTTGTTATTTTTTTTTTCTTTTTTTGCATAATGTAAAACCGATAAAATCCCCAAAAATGAATACATTTGATTCCAGCTATTCAGTAGTGATGCATATTACAAAAATTTTAGACTTCAAAGGTACACTATATGTAAACGCTTGCAATTGCTTACAATTTACTATGGCGAAAATTATTTTCTTTAACATTATAGCGCTATGGCGAGGGATCATTCTTAACCTTTCTTTATTGTTTAACCTACATTTATAAACATTTAGAGAACACAACTTATACAATCAAGGTTGATATTTTATTATACATAAAAGCACAACGTAGTGCAAAACCATTTTAAAATTTGTCATTTTCTATGGTAAGGGTTCACCTCTTAGTAATAAGAAATGTGACAAGATCTTTGAGTTGCAAAGTTTTAACAAAATCATAACATGCACTTCATCTCCTTTACGGGCGAGACATACTGAGAAATCTAATATGAGAAAGAGAGAGAGAGAGAGAGAGAGAGAGAGAGAGAGAGAGAGAGAGAGAGAGAGAGAGAGAGAGAGAGAGAGAGAGAGAGATAAATGTGTTTACAAAAATTCCCTTTCAGTAATCACAGCATCCAGTCATCCACATGGAGGAAAGCCTCTTTAATGTCAAAATACTTATTATGCACAAACAAGATTCCGTTGGAGTTCTTTTCATGGGGGAAACTCCTATATATTGATGTTCATCATACATATGGGACGTTCCCACAGATTTCTCTCTCTCTCTCTCTCTCTCTCTCTCTCTCTCTCTCTCTCTCTCTCTCTCTCTCTCTCTCTCTCTCTTCACAAACACATTCCAAAGACCATTAACGAGAGGACTGAACTAGATATAAACGCTTTTCTCTACACCCAAAAAATATTGTAAAAGAGAAATAAGAAAAAGATTGGGAATCGAGAGTTAAATTCCACATCCCGCTCTTTCTGTATCTCTCTTGGCATGGAAGGAGTGAAATCAACCTTGTAGTTGTTTTTTCCGATTCTCATCAACATTCGGCTGCTCAATAGGCAAATAATATAAACAAGACGGCGCTGAGCCCAAGCTCTTAACCGAGCAGTCTTTAGGCACTCACAAGAAGTATGAGTAAGTTTTATTTACAATTTCATATTGCGAGTCAAGGTTTAAACGAAATCAGGTGTACGTTTTAATAGAAATCTTGAAATTGTATTTTGATATATATTGTCCTCAAATTCTTAAGATTGCTAAGGGACCCCAACCCCCTTTTAAACTATCCTTGGAAGAGCACGGTACTGCATATATAGATACTAATATTTTTATTTTCGTGTCCTAGATTATCTTTTTTTACCTATTTCATTTCAGTAAGCATACATTTTTACCACATGCCTTTGAAAATTAATTCTTCCTCAGAGTAAAAAAAAAAATTATATCCATTAGTCGTAATTACATTCTAGCAAAGGTTTGTGCTTACTTTCTCTTCCATCAGTTGATTAAGATCAGTATTCAAGTGCAATTAGGATCATCCCTCCATATCTTCAACCTAAACGTCCACAGGTCGACTTTTCATCGGGTATGATTACCCCCTTAGTCTTCTCAACATAAGTTAATAAACACTCATCTTAGAGTGTGCTAATGTGTGTAGCATACAAAAGGATCCAGACTTCTCTCATATGAAACACGCTGCATTGCGAACTCGTTCTGGGTTAGATTTATGAATTTTGGCATTATGGACTAGAGCAGGGGCCTGAGAGGCCATTCAGCGCAATGTGCAACTATGGAAAAAACATACAGTTCACAATAAAAGAATAAAAGTTAAAAGAGGTTGGGCAACCAAATGCAAGGGGAAAAAAGGAACGAAAGTATGATAAAGGATATAGAGCTGGCGTAGCTAAGAGGCGATGGGACGCTACAAAGATGCTTAAGTAATTGCTACAGTCCACTGCCGCCCATGTGACGCCAAACACCATTTCTTCTACACAGAACTCAACAACTACAATGTGAACCTTAGATCAATATTTCCAACCATGTACTCTTAGATGTACAACGTTTTCGTGCCCCCAATTTAGATAAATTAAAAACAATTAAACCATTCTAAATACGAATAGACTGGTATTTAAAAAAAAAAATACGACTAGACTGGTATTAAAAAAAAATCTTCGCAAGATATCTACAGTAGGTCCGTTTAGCACAAAGCTTACCTACGATGCCATTACCATTAATTGGGGCGGCCTTTTACTGCAATTATGTGCACATACAACTAAAAGCAAAATCTTTGCTCTGCACATGTTTAATTTCAAACGATTTTATAACTTGAAGTTGTACCATTAATTAGAGAATATAAAGGCATTCAGAATTTCACACTTGAGACGTTACAGTTACATAAGTTTGCCTTATTAAGGGAGTAGTTTCCAACCCAGATGAAAGTTAGACTGGTGTTAGTATTGCTAGGGCTACAAGAAAAGTTCCCTGCGTCGTCAAGGTGTTGTAGTACGCCGAAAGTTTAAGGGACCTATGGTTTGTGTACTTGGTGAATGACCTAGTTACGCCAATCCACTTTACCTAAGATCCTAATTAGCCAAGTTTAGTTGAAAATTATTGAATGGTTCTGGAGTCAAATTATAATACCAAAATCGAATCACACACATGTATGATCTATAATATATATATTTCATAAATATATACATACACACACACACATATATATATATATATATATATATATATATATATATATATATATATATATATATATATATATATATATATATACTGTATATATATACATTATATATACATACATATATATATATATATATATATATATATATATATATATATATATATATATATATATAATCTATTTATAAAAACTATGTACGAAGGCATGTATGCACAAACATGCATGGCCATTATTGGCTTGCGTATTCCCTCTCCAATAAACCGGAACATATGATCTGATTTATTCTATATTATGAGTCAATTACCGAGTATTCAGCATAGGCTCACAGCTGCGACCAATAGAAGGCAGTAATAAAGCATTGTGGATGACAATGGGACATTCCATCAGCTCTTGCTGGGATGGGTTCCTATTGTAGTCGTCAATGAAATATTATTGTAAGACCATCCATCATAAGCCCCAAAACACCTATGCAGTGCATCCATTGTAGTCTAGCTCGGTAAACGTCTAATCTGGGAATGCATATGTATTAATTTCATACGTACACCTCTTATTTACTACTGGGGTTGCTGTCTACTTTTTTCCTTTAAATCCTGAGGTTTATCTGATATGAAGTTTTTGCTATTATCCCTAGGGTTCCGATTCCTCGAGGTATTACACTTTGTAAAATGATGCACAATTCAAGTAATAATAGATAGCCAAGCATTCCTCTTCTTAGTTTTATTTTTTATCACAGTGTTTATAAGATGGTCTGTGTATCTATTTCATTCTAATAGAGGGTGTGTTTAGTCAAGTTCGCCTGGCCATTCTTTCAATTATGTGCATTATGTAGAGCAAAAGCTCCTTCAACATTAAGCTGAAGCTTTTATAAGCGTCTGGTCATTCTTTTCGGAGTTACTGTACAAGTCATCGTTCGTTGCTTTTGTGTACTGCATTATCCTTCTTTGTTTCCAAACAAAGAACATAAAGAGACAATAAGATTTTTTACTTGGTGTGTTCTGTGATTAAGATGAGCACAGAGCTTCTCTCTTTAAGGCATTCACCAGTTGTCTGTTTATGTATCTTGATATTCTTTTTTCTTTTTTTGCGTTATTCAAGATTATCTCGTCGACAACAGCCATGCAAGACATTTCCTAAAAGCCTAGTGGCTACTCTATCACATGCATTTTATTAATACAATTATCTCACTATAGAATGACCCAATATTGCTTTAATTTTGATTATCAAGTGATTAGGGAGTGATATGTGTATGTTCCATTAAAAACCATTATATTCCTTGACTTGAACAGAGAATTTTGGACCTGGTTGTTTGGGTTAGAAACCCCATAACAATTTACAAGTTGAGAAATAGAAGGTAGTTTTTAAGTACTATGACCTACCAAGGCAAAATATTACGCACACACACATACAAACACATACAAGCAAACACACACATATATATATATATATATATATATATATATATATACATATATATATACACACATATGCACATTATTTTTTCTAGTGTGGAGTAAGACTGGAATTGTCTAGTCAGTTGCTCCTGCGTAGAACGGAGACGTACTTCCACAATTAATTAAGTTTCAAAGTAAATAAAAATGTAATACCGGAACGTGATGGGATGTGAAAGTTTTAAGTGGGGCATAATCATTAAATTAGTAAAGTCCCATTACGAGCCTGGAAAAGAGGCGAGTCTCCCTTTCCAGTTTTACATTTCACGAATTCCCTGGGAGCCTTCATGTTGCTGTCTCCGAATTTCGTTTTTAATTTTTAGTGCAGCAAATGGAAGAAATATTAAATTTCACTCCAATTACTCCTACAATCTTTTTGAAGCATCGCCGACGTGACCTATCAAATCTATTTTTATTTCAGTTTGCTTTTTTCCTCAAATGAAGTCATGTAATTTAAACTCATTTGATGTCAAATATTTTTCAGATTATCTTTTAGCTAAAACTCAAGAATAAAAGATAAATATAACTACTGTAACTTCACCATTGTGTTTGACAAACTTGATAATGCTGAACTTGGTGTAAATCTTACTCTACGAAGTAGGTGGACCACGGGAAAGCATCTACTTATCGATTGCTTTACACTATAATGGTTGTTTGGAAATTATTCAATAAGGGGCCAGCACTGAAAGGTAACTCTTAAAGTCGGATAAGAGTACCAATATTCTTTCGATAAACTAATAGATAGTCAAACAATAATAATAACAGTGCTAATAGTAACTCAATTGAACCACAAGCACTGAGGTATTTCATAGATTTGAATAAATGATACCGAGTTCGCACCACCAACACAAGTTATATTTATCACCTTGATTAACAAATTGTCTCCCTAAAGTTTCGGTAGTTTTGTAACATAAAATTATCTGATGATGGTATACTTCTAGGTCCTTCGGAAAACAAAATTGATTTGATAAGCAAACGAATCCTTATATCCTGAATAGTAAAACGTGTGTATATAGGTTTTCAATAACAATGACCATATCCAGGAATCAACAATTCTGTCCACCATGTCAAGCAAATAATTGCTGAGTGAAATTGACAGCCTGCTATTTTTCTTTTCTTAGATTGAGCTTGAATTAATTTTCTAAAATATATTTAAAACAAATGACGTCTACAGTTTACATCATAGATCAGTGATATTACAGATAAGAGTGTCATCAGCTTAGCAGAGTAATTAGTCACCAGGTATACACCACCTATTCATCAAGTTATTTTTCAAATAACTCTGATCAACTGTCCAATACCAGCGCAAATCCTCCGCGGACGAGCACAACTGAACGCGGTCTTGTGATAAGTTTACATGACCTTCAAGTAATTTTAGTATCCATGAACAGAACACGAGAGGATTTCAACAAATCAAGTTGAAAACTGAAACATTACGTATGCAGGGAATTGCTATAATCATTTTAATTGTGTCATGATAATATAAATATTAACAGTTTCTTTACTTCTTCACGTTCAAGCACTTTATTAACTTCACAAAATGTTCCCCTGAATGAACGTCCTTAATGTACTGAAGACAGATTATAAGAAGGAAAAACGCCGATTAAAATAGGAGAGGATCAATTGATGAACCAGTTGCGGAATAAACTAATATGAATAAAAAATAATTAGATATACGAAGAGATGCATCGAAGAGCACTTCGAAAGAGAGGAAATAAAACCTTGATTAATACACAGCCAAGGCAAAATGGCATAGCTGCATCTTTCCAGTCATAATGCCATATTTATATATGTATATATATATGTATATATATGTATATATATATATATATATATATATATATATATATATATATATATATGTATATATATGTATATATGTATATATATATATATATATATATATATATATATATATATATATATATATATATATATATATATATATATATATTGTGTGCATTTCCACGAGCAAGCATTATAATTTTATACCTTAATGTTTCTCTATTTCCTTAACAAGCCTGAGCAAACGATGGGATAGCAGGAACAAAATGGCAAGTTTGAAAGTAAGGAACGGGGAGACCTCTTGTAGAAATAGAAACATTTACAGGAATCAGGGAAACTTAAATAGGGGAAGAATCCTTCAATTTGGCGATCGAAAGATGGAAACAGCCTTAGCCCTTAATCACCATTATGAAGTAAACTTCAGATGCAGTGAATGATCTCTTGTTAGGAGGAAGGATTTGCCCAAGGAATAATAGTCCTGTTTAAAGTGATAAACGAATCATATATTTCAATTATATGGTCGTGAAAAACCCTAGCTTGATATTATGATAACCTATGGGATGCTCACCTGTTTGGGAGAGACAGAAGGGAACCAGTTGTAAATGCGTAAAATAATTTAGAATATATGTTACGGAATAAAGCTAAATGTAAAATATAACAACTAAGTAAACCAACTAACTATCTATGGAGTCACTAATGAATTTTGATTTTGGAATCTGTTTAATTTCCAGAAATATTACTTTTACTAAGAGCACTCAGGGCATTAGCAAAAGTATCCATTTAAGAGGACGGTTAATGGAATATGGTCAAACAGAATATTTTTCGATGGCGATCGAATTAAAAAATATTTAAAAGAAAAATGGGGCACATTTATCAGCAATGCTTTTTAAGAGATGGGGATTGAGGATGCTACTGATCTCCAGTCCAGAGAGCTGTATTCGAATAATAGTATTACAAAAGATTTACAGCACTTTCATAATATCATCTGTGTATTTATAGAAAGCTTTAGACAGCCTATATTTCAGTCAAAAATAGCTGCTTTCAAATGCTGTATTCGAGTTTGTTAAAGTTTAGCTTACTCACCAAACATAACGCGTTTGATGAGGATGACTGAGTAAACGCAACAAGAAGCAAACTAAAAAAATATCTTTCGGATGAAAATTAACAGGACGTTATAAAAATGGAGACTATACTCAAACACATATACCAGTATCATAAATGTTGCGACTAAACAAATCTGTCATAGATATTATAAGTATAGACATTAACACGACCATACCTTGAGAATTACGACTACAGAGACATGAAACACAATCAATCATTAAATGGTACAAACTTCCTTTTAATTACCACTTCATCAACAACGCAAAGTATTCTTTAAAGAAAATGAGCAAAAACTGAAAACCAGCAAAGCAACGAAGGATACACAACGATGGAACTATTAAATATTGATGCCATAATAAATTATCATCACAAGTCATATGCCTAGTTATAAAAAGTAGACTACACAAAGACATATTCTGAATCTGCCTATACAAACACATTATAAGGCCTAAACGATTCACAAAATTAAGGTTCCAAAATTATACAATACAGCTCATTTAAAATTCATTGGAAATTAGTTCATGGTTGGTTGGTTGTATTGTTCCAATCAATTAAGAAAGTTTCTAGTTAAGGGGGCTGTCTGCGTTGCTGATTCAGATTGAGTGTGTGTGTGTGTGTGTGTGTGTGTGTGTGTGTGTGTGTGTGTGTGTGTGTGTGTGTGTGTGTGTGTGTAGAGATTTTAGAAAAGGAGGAGTGTATGTGGAGAATGAGAAAAGGAGGGGGGAGAGGACCACTTAAAAATAATTTTGAGGGTATGGAAGTATCTACAATGATTTCTATTAATTGAGGTTGAAAATTGACCAGGTAGCCTACTGAATACCTTTATGGCGATTTCAATGAACTGTCCAAATCGACTACAAGATCCGACGGTAAAGATCATATTTACTTGAAAAAGGCAAACCCGGGTAATTCAAATAATACCAGACGCACAATATATAAATTAGAGCCATCCCTGGTGTCTGCATCTGAAATATATCTTCTAAGCATCACTCTAGAGGGCAAGAAAAACAAAAATTCTTGGAAGCATCATTTTAAAACGAAAGAAAATGAAGGTGATGAAATTTAAATTTAAATGCGTTAAAAAAAGTAAAAAAAAACTACACATAAACAAACATGGCCTCAAACAAGTAACTAGAATATTTATTAATGCTTGTATGGTGGCTTTTGTTTTACATTAATGACAACAAGAGTACTAACAACAGTTACGAGAGAATTTCGTCTAGCATATTTCACTTATAAAGGCGAATTAAATCTCTCCCCATTAAATTTATACTCAAAGTTACGAACCTACCTATGAGTATAAATCTAGAACAACATGGGCACAACAAATTCATAATAAATAAAGATGATTTCTCATTCATTTACCTATTGTATGTGTAAGTGGCTAATGTTGCGGAATTTTGCACAACGCAAATTACTAATGTGTCATTGATTGTTGTCTAACCTTTTCTCAAGAACCAAACTCTGTTATACGAAACACACACATCCTGGGTAACAGAATATATATATATATATATATATATATATATATATATATATATATATATATATATATATATATCCTGTTACCCACAATGGCATATATATATATATATATATATATATATATATATATATATATATATATATATATATATATCCTGTTACCCACAATGGCATTACTCGGTCTCCCCCTGTCCCTCAAGTAGGGGGAGAAGGAGTAGTCATACCGTGGTGAGAGGGTTGTAATTAGGAAAGGGTAAGGGGGGTGGGGGTGGGAAGGGTTGAATATATTTGTGTGGGCGTACATTATATCTCTCTAGATATCTAGCCGCCAGTTATGACGGGTCGCATACACTAAAAACATTATATATATATATATATATATATATATATATATATATATATATATATATATATATATATATTACTTCGATACAGAAACTTTTACAATTCAGTCAATGGAAGAAATCATTTCATTGAAGTCATAACTGCTTGACCTACAGTTTTGGTACTCACAAGTGGCAAGAATATACTAACAACTCCGCTAAAGCAGTACGTGAATTTGAAGTGAGCCAGTATTGCTTTTAATATAAAAAGAGCAATCTATATACCTTTTATTCGAATTGCTTCTTCTTGTAAGCCTATAAACAATAACTGATATTCCAGAATCATGTCATTGAAAAGTCGTTTACATCGTTGAAATAAATAGCAATAAATATTTATTGCTCCGTTCACAATTGATCCATCTTAACATCAGTGAGTTCGACATGATGTGTCAATAAGCGTAACGATAGCGGAACAATTCCTTGTCTTATTTTTAAACGTTGAACACGAGATTTTCTCTTTTTACCTAAAAGAAAAAATCATATTTAGAATTGATATACTTATTACGAATTTATTTTTACACTCCATTGAACGAATGAAGTTGAAAATGTCATTAGTAGAAGATATAGCGTAATGAACGGCTGTTACTTAGCGAAGCTCTTTGGAACATAATAATATGTTTCGCATCAAATATTTAATTTTGTGACCGTAGAATAATATTTATTAAGAGTTTGATATAGATATTTGATACATAGTAATTTTTTTGACAGATTACGTCGCAGATATTGTTACAAAATAAGAAAGTTCTCCAGTTACCAGTTAATATGTTTAATACGATTTATTAAAACATTGAATCTTTAAGCTTTGATACAGTGTGCATGCCCACAATATGTATGTATGTATACATATACATACAGTCATATATACATACGCACAAACACACACACACACACACACACACATATATATATATATATATATATTTATATATATATACGTATGAATATAAAGTATATTGTCTGTATATGCATATATATATATATATATATATATATATATATATATATATTTATATATATATATATATATATATATATATATATATATATATATATATATTGCATATGAAACATTAAAATGAAAACAGGGTACCATTTTCCCAAAAGTTTGTACTAATATTTCAACCAGCGAGACTCACCATCCTTATGAACGCAAATGAGAGTAAAACTGAGGTTATAACGTCTAGCAAGCAGGGAGGGGTTAAGAATATCATGTAATACAGAAGATCCCTAGACTTAGTAGACAGAGAATTTCAGATACTTGGGATACACTTTAAGCAAGAAGAGAAGCTCTGAAGCTGAGGTTCAAAGCAGGATGTAAGAAGATGAAGGAAAATGGAGGGAGGTGGCAAGAGAAGTATATAACACAAAAGAACACCAAATAAACTGAAAATCAAGATGTGCCGTGCTCCACCTACACCACTGATGATGTAAGGTTTGGAAAGATGGAAGGAGGAATGAAAACTAAAGCGAACAGAAATGAGGATGTCGAGCCTCCAAGTTGTCGAGTTGGATTTTGGTGTTGGCATGGGCAGGTAGGCTGAGGTAGCCTGGAAGGGGGAGAACGCGGGAGTGATGAAGGCTTGGTCTCGGTTAGAGCCCAAGGGTAATAGACAACCTGTCAGGGGTGGAAGGTCAAGAGGCAGGCAAAGTATTAGATGGGGTGGTAAAGTGAGGGAAGATTTGGAAAAGGGTCTCGGGGAGGAAGAGTAGCGAGGATGAAAAGACCGGGAAGGGGGTATACAATTTTTTTTTCTCCAAGAATATACCGTATAATTTACGGTACTTTTAAAACCACATCATATCAATCTACTTACCGGAACGAGTTCATAATTATAAAGTTTCTAACTTCCTGAAAAAAGAAAAAAAAAAAAAAACTGTGCCGTAAAGAAAACATCAGCTAGTTTCCACGAGGCCTAATTCAATGTTCTAGATAATTACTTAATTGCTATTTGTGGAAACATAGAGCCTGTAATTAAATTATGCTTCCATAGCCAATATGAACTGATGCTCACCGATGGTATCACGCATTTAGTAACATGGCCTTTCCGCAAATTTTAGCATTCAAAATTTCTTGAACTGAAATTTGGGTTTCTATTTAATACGTACATTTATTTATTTCAATAAATGAGTCTTCTATCATAAAAGGTAGTAAGCTGACCAGGGCACCAGCCACCCGTTGAGATATTTACGCCTGATAGTTATTGGGTCCTTTAACTGGCCAGACAGTGCTACATTGGATCCTTCTCTCTGGTTACGGCTCATTTTCCTTTTACAAACACATACACCGAATAGTCTGGTCTATTCTTTACATATTCTCCTCTGTCCTCATACACCTGATAACACTGGTATTACCAAACAATTCTTCCTCACTACTGCAGTGTGATTGTTCAGTGGCAACTTTCCTCTTGGTAAAGGTAGAAGAGACTCGTTAGCTATGGTAAGCAGCTCTTCTAGGAGAAGGACACTCCAAAATTATACAATTGTTGTCTGGTCTTAGACAGTGCCATAGCCTCTGTCCCATGGTCTTTCAGTGTCTTGGGGTAGAGTTCTCTAGCTTGATGGTACACTCGGGCACACTATCTAATCTTATTTCTCTTCCTCTTGCGTTTTTTAATTTTTTTTTAAAGTCCATATGTGAAATATTTATTCTAATGCTGTTACTGTTCTTAGAATATTTTATTTTTATTGTTAATTACTTTTCTTGTAGTTTCCTTATTTCTTTTCCTCACTGGGCTATTTTCGTTGTTGGAGCCCTCGGGCTTATAGTATTCTGCTTTTCCAACTAGGGTTGTATCTTAGTATGTAATAATAATAATAATAATAATAATAATAAGTTTATTGTTGCAAATAAAGAAAAGGTCAATAAAACACGGAGTGGATAGATAAGAAATTAAATCAAACGATTGTAATGTCATTTATTAATATCGAGTAACCAATCCGGAAGTACAAAGTGCCATCTCGTGATCGTGACGTCACGATCATGTTACTAATTAAGAATCACCACGTTATACTGAGAGCCATAAAATTGGTTGAACTGAAAATGCACCGCCAAAAAATAGTGTTGGTACATGGACTACTTCTAAAGGACTAACAAAGAGTATAAGCCTGTGCCAGCACCAGCTTAATCGAACAACCAATGATTAGCAATAAAAGTTGGTGGGGATAGAGAAAAGGAGGGGGAGAGGATAACGATTGAAGGGGCGAGATAGGAAGGAAACAGAAGTGTTACTTTTCTCAAAAAACTATCAAATCCAATTCTTACTTTCCAGAAAGAGAAATAGTTTTTCAGTACTTTCAATTTCAACATATGTGCTTTGGCTTTGAAAGCAAAGTAGACAGCTCACAACCAACATTTAAAGAGAGCAGAAAACTATTAAAATTATGTTTTATGAAGAATAACAGGGGTAATGTTTGGGACTATCGGTCTTTCAGACCAACAGCAGCTGCTGTATCTCTACTTTTGACTTAATAATCGATGGTCAGCCCTCTAGTTCAAAAGCATTCAACACTTAAAAAAAGGACGATTATTGCCTCTTTAAACGCAACCTTTAAACTCTGCACATCCGAGATCAATGTGCAAAAATGTTTATCAGTAAACAATTTGACTAAAACGTTCCACTGCAAAAAGAAATTTCATGTAATAAAGAGGACATAAAACGTCAATAATTTGCACAATGCAAGCTATATAAACATATCTCAATAAGAGAGATTGTAATAAATATTCGTTACATTATTCCGATAAAAAGACTGGCAAATACAAATTATTCAGTTCTAATACACTTCAAAGTAATCAATTGCATAAAAAAATCTATTACTTAATGCAATGATCGCGTTTAAAGTTTGAAAAAAAAAAGTCTTTCAAGGGTAAAGAAAAAATTAATGGGTCTTCCCCCTATTTCATATACAACTGGTGTTGATTTAATACGCTTCCATTCCAATTCTTCAGAACAAATAAAAGGCTCTACTCTTCTTGAATTACCTAAAAATATGCTTTTTTTCAGGTAGTAGTAATATGATTTTTCTATTCTATGGGCTATTATATAAATTAGCATTAATTGGCAAACGCTCGAACGTCAATATAATGTTCCAGTTTTATCATTATTCGAAAGATTATTCATCATTTCATGGAATGTAACAAAAACTATTTTATACATTGCCATCTAGTCAAGACATAGTGTGAGTTCCCGATCTTCCGATACATAACCAGAACAAAGAGAAGGGTTAATTATTCCACAGAAATAAATTGTACCTCATCACGGAAAAATAAAGGTGTTCTATGGTAATGATGGAAGGGAGACTGTATTTATTACTAATCACGGTTGTTCATTAAGTACCTAGTGCTGATATTTCTTTTCTATATAATGAATCCCTTATATAAAAAATGCCCGATTAAATATTCTTTTTGATAAGTCTTGTCATTACCTCCCTTAGTGCATCTTCCTTTTAATAAGTTAACAAGGATTTCCAACTTAAAAGTAAACCAATGTTATTCTATGTATATTAAAGATGAATACCGCCATTAGTGCTTGCTCTGGGTTCTTCTCATACACTGAACTCAATCAGGAAAGATTTATGAACATGGGGAGGGCTGGAGGTTGATGAACAATGGGGCTTAAATTCTTGAGAAAGGGGGTGTGTCTAAGGGTTTTGAAGTATAAAAGCTCAAAGAGACTAAAAAAATAAACAGACAGGGAATAAGTTAGTTTCTTTTTTTTGTGACATCTCCCATTTACAATGAAGATCAAGTGTCTGACTATATATATATATATATATATATATATATATATATATATATATATATATATATATATATATATATATATATATATATATATATATATACTGTGTATATATATAGTAAGTATATACATATATATGTGTATATATATATATATATATATATATATATATATATATACAGTAAGTATATATACATACACACACACACACACACATATATATATATATATATATATATATATATATATATATATATATATATATATGTATATATATATATTTACAGTAAGTATATATATATATATATATATATATATATATATACAGTAAGTATATATATATATATATATATATATACAGTAAGTATATATATATATATATATACAGTAAGTATATATATATATATATATATATATATATATATATATATATATATATATATGATTATATATTTCCTGCCACGCTCAGTGGGGAGAGTGAGTAGTCATATCCTGCAAAAGGGGATACCTCAAGATGTCCACTCGGAAACCGCAAGCTCCCGCAAATTGCCATATCTATCTAAATATCTACTTTTGACGGCTGCGGTACCCCATAGTTATTCTTATAATCATAACTACTTTTGCGAGTAAAAATTACTTACATAGAGACATACAAGTTTTGACTATTGTTTGTTGATCAACTTAATGTGTGAGCCAATGACGGATTGAAAAGGGAAATTATAAACATTCAAGTATCACCTGACCGAAGGACTGAAAACATGTTCATTAACACAAAGTAAACAAGCTTCAACATCATCCGCCCATCTCTTCCAAGGCTCTTACTCCAAGTTAACGAATAAAGTTCAGAAGTAGTTTCTGTCCAGAACATCTATCATTAACTTAAGGCTTTGCCTGAAGTTTTTACCTTAATTCTAATTAGATGTTAGCCTAATTAATAATCATCAGACGCTATTCTTATTATTAACATCATATCTTCTTGAAATTGATGTTAGCCCAATTAATAACCATCATATTCTTTTATTAAAAATAATAATAGTAATAGTAACTATAATAATCTTTTTGATAAATTATTGACGATATTATTTATTAAAAGGTAAGAGATTAACCATCCCAGTGAGCCAAGCTCGACTCTTGCCGAGCTGGATTATCGATGACGATAATTTGGCAAAGAAAACTTTTTATTCCTCCATCGTTACACTGGAGACCAATTCATCTTTTTATGGCTAATAAAATGAGAGAGAGAGAGAGAGAGAGAGAGAGAGAGAGAGAGAGAGAGAGAGAGAGAGAGAGAGAGAGAGAGAGAGAGAGAGAGACTATATCTCCCCAACGGAATTGACTTCATTCGTCATTCACAAAAATTTATGTCGATCAAATTACGAAACTGAAATTAATAAGGCTTACTACGAATATATTTTATTGTATTGGGAAAATTCAGCATTAGGCGCAAATTAATTTAAGTTGAAAAGTAGAAGATAGGAAGTGGGAATATAGGTGAAGTAGAAAGGTAAAATGTGGGTGCAGTTTTGGAATTCTCTCCGAGCTTTGGGTTTGTCTAGGATCTAGAATTTTTTTTTCTTAGAAAACTATTCACATCGCTTCTTACTAAATTATCCCTCAGCCCTATATGAACTATTATTTACTTCTATTTACTTTTGTTTCCTGCAAGGCTTGAAATAATACAGACCCTGCCTACCAGTAATTACATTATACACAGTATATATATATATATATATATATATATATATATATATATATATATATATATATATATATATATATCTTGAGTGGGGAGCTTATCAGTCTAACCTTTTTCATGGGAATGCACACACACATACAAACACACACACACACACACACACACACACACACACACACATATATATATATATATATATATATATATATATACATATATATATGTGTGTGTGTGTGTGTTTGTATGTGTGTGTGCATTCCCATGAAAAAGGTTAGACTGATAAGTTCCCCACTCAAGATATTTTCATAGAACCTATTACCATGAAATAAGATGCTTGAGGACTATAAAGCATTATCAGAGATCCATTTCAAGAGATTGGAAATCCATTGAAGGGCAATTTGATGGTCAATAAGATGCCTGCAAATGCTGAGATAAGTACTGTATAATAGTTTAAAAAATCTAACAACGACCAAAAATCCTCGGGGTCAAATATAGACGTCATGAAAGCTGATGTAAATTTTATATTTTCAACTTATTTCACTACCACCACCACAACCACTACTACCACTACTATTACTGTACTACTACTGCTGCTGTGTTGTGGATAACGGGGGAGGGTGGGCTGTGGCACCCTAGCAGTACCAGCTGAACTCGGTTGCGTCCCTTGTTAGGCTGGGAGGAACGTAGAGAGTAGAGGTCCCCTTTTTTTGTTTTTGTTTCATTTGTTGATGTCAGCTACCCCCCAAAATTGGGGGAAGTGCCTTGGTATATGTATGTATGTACTACTGCTGCTGTGACAGCTGATGATGCTAATAGTAATAATTGACCTTTACTAGTATTATCAAAATTACATTCATTTCGATAAATACATAATTACTTAAAGGCTTTCCTACTTGGAATATAAGCTGAGCCAAACTCTATGACGAGCTAATTTGCCATACAACAGGGTCGCGTGGGATCATGGGTTGAAAGTGGTGGCCTATTCTTTTATTAAGCATAATACTCTGATTCCTATACACTAAATTTCTTTTAATATGGCAATGACATACTTTGTTCCCGGGAGCAAATAGTTAGAAAAATGTATGACCAAAGTAGAGGAAAATTTTCCATAAGTGATTAAATTAAGCACATTTTGCTAAAAGTCTTTCATTCAACTCGCATGTTTGCAATAATGTTTTTATTATTATTATTATTATTATTATTATTATTATTATTATTATTATTATTATTATTATTATATTGTTGTTGTTGTTGTTGTTGTTACTTGCCAATTTACAACCCTGCATGAAAAGCCAGAATGCTACAAGATCAAGGCTCGAACAGATAAAGAAGCACAGTGAGGAAAGGAAATAAAAAAAGAAAATAGCAAATAAACTATTTTTAATTAACGGATAAAGAGCATAAAATATTTCAAGTTTAGAAAAAACATTAAACAGATAATTTCATATATATATGTGTATATATGTATATATATATATATATATATATATATATATATATATATATATATATATATATATATATATATATATATGTATATATATATATATGTATATATATATATATATATATATATATATATATATGCATATATATACATATATATATGTACATATATATATATATATATATATATATATATATATATAATTTATATATATAAACTAGAGGACAAGACTAAAGTTATCCTGTTCAACAAATTAGAATTTACAAAAAGTTTCAAGTTCCACCGATTCAACTGCCAGATTAAGAAGATCACTTCACAATCTGGCCATAGCTGAAATCACATGCGTGTATACTCTTACATGCGAATACGTAAATTATGCAAAAAAAAAAAAAAAAAAAATATCGATGCACAAATTCTTCACCAGCTGTTTGACCTGACGAATCGATCTACACCGAATTACGTCCGAGAAAGAAAGGGAGTACGAAATAAGATACGGCGAAATCGATTCCTCCCAAAAGAATTCAAAATGCCCTGTCAGCACGCAAACAGAATCACATATTGGTATGCACGTAAAAAGGGGGAACTCTTATAGCCAAGCCACACGCTAAGGCCGTCATTCAATCTCCTTTCCTGACAGAAGATTGGTCAACTTCTCCCTTGACGTAAGCAGAAGACTACCGGTTGAGTCTTCTTTTGCAGCTGAGGATACTACCAAAATGGCGACCCCTGTCTCTTTCATCCACACACACACACACACACACACACACCAAGGAAAAAAAGAAATTAGAAGCAATCACAGGAAATCTGCAAATGCAGCATCACTTGCTCCCACACAAGCTCCAAAGATTGTCATTGCCTTCAGCAAGCTGGATAATTACAGGTGTTGCGTGTTCGCTCAGCCAAGTGTTAGCATAATCTTGAGCATTTATCTCCCACCATCTGTTCGTCCGGTACTACAGCCTCGTTTCTGTAGCCTGGCGAGGTTGTTTGGTTGGTGTTTTTTTTTTTTTTTTTTTTTTTTTTTTTTTTTAAGGTAAAGACTTTTGTACGATAAGGGTTTCGGGTTCGAACTAACGTATGTATTATACCATAAAAATCCGCTTACTGAACATAATGCAATAACAAAATTACTATGGAAAAGAAATAAAATAACCAATTCGAATCAGACTTTACAAGAAGCAGAAGCAATGTTTAAAGTACAATTTTTATTACCTACTGTGTTCCAATAATCGAATGAGAGATTGAGAAACACGCAAAACCGCACTACATAAATACAATGAATAGACAAAGGCCCAAAACCAGATAACCTGCAATTGGTGACGATTTGAGCGGAATGCTCCACCTTATCATGTAAGAAAAAAATTAATTTAATAATTCTAAACCCAAGATATTAGATATGATGAGAAGGAAAAAGGATTCCAGATGATAATTTTGAAACGTTCCGAAGAGTTATAAGAAAAAAAAGTTATGAAGATGAAGGAAAAATGATGATGATCTAAAAACAAAATAGGAGGGCGATTATCCTATCAATGGTAAACAATAAAATTTATGTAGCAAGTGTATGTAAACTATAAACTAAAAATAACGAATTCAGTCACTTTGTTTGCACGATTAAAATAGGCCAAAAGAAAAAAACTTTAAATATTACATCTTAAAGAATTTTTAACCACAATCTATCCTGATTCACAGTTCGTTCTCTTTCTAAAGGATCAAAGGAGACAGAATATGATTGCGGCTTCTCTTTGATGTAGAGGAAAATGCAGCTTTTACCACAAGAAAAAAGGAAAACGCTTGCCGAAAAAAACAAAAAATATTATTCAGGCTAAATCCTCTCATCTATTCACATTCTAATACCACATGACTGCCGCTGGTCTAAAATGTAATCATCTTCAATAGTTAATCAAGTAATTACGGTTTTGATAATTAGCAGCATTTGTCAAAACTCTAGAATAATACATTGCTTAATATATTACTAATACAAATGCTTTTGAAACTGTAACCGCAGTTTCAAAACAAAAATAACTGAGAAGTCAGCTTTACTCTCATGACAACAAGAATTCTCTCTCTCTCTCTCTCTCTCTCTCTCTCTCTCTCTCTCTCTCTCTCTCTCTCTCTCTCTCTCTCTCTCTCTCCACAATTAGTGGTCTACACGATCGCCTCAAGAGGTTTCACAAGACTCTACATAAATTGAATAGGAATCGGTATCTGTATTGACACAGGATATGCCTAGAGGTATATATGTATGAGAAACTGAAGGAACAACCCGACAAGGACAGACTCTTCAGGCAGCAGTTGGTCATATTGGGTAAATATTAATATCGTTAGAGAACAGAGGAAAACTGTTAAAAAAAAGGATTTGATTTCCATTAGAATTCCCAATACTCGGACTGAACTAACATCACCTTATTTTACGATATTCTGACTGAACTAACATCCCCTTATTTTACGATACTCTGACTTAACTAACATCCCCTTATTTTACGATACTCTGACTTAACTAACATCCCCTTATTTTACGATACTTAAGACTGAATCAACATCCCCTTATTTTACGATACTCTGACTGAACTAACATCCCCTTATCTTACGATACTCTGACTGAACTAACATCCCCTTACTTTACGATCACCTAGTAATAACAAAAATGGCAGAAACATTTAAAAATGAGATCATTGCAAAAATAATGTCCTATCTGTCCCAACTTCCTGAACTAAAGTCTTTGTAAACTACCTCTTCGGAACTATAGACATTTCCATCCAAGATGATTCATCGCCTCTTTACCAGTTTCCAATCGAGTTCTGAAAACAAAGAGGATATTTTTCTGGAATTTAGTTTACAAGCCCAACTGAAATCTATGAAATTTACTACCATACTATAACATGCACAAACAAATATACATACATACGCACATACACATACACACACACAAACATATATATATATATATATATATATATATATATATATATATATATATATATATATATGTTTGTGTATGATATAGTATGGTGATGAATTTCTTAAATTTCAGTTGAGCTTGTAAACTGAATTTGTTAAGGGTATTGAAATTCAATTAAATACATACATACATGCATCTCTGTGCATATACACGTACATAATAAACACATACATATAAAATATGTATGTATATACATATATATCTAATATTTATATATAGCCTACATAAACACACACCCACACATATACAAACACACACACACACACACATATATATATATATATATATATATATATATATACATATATATATATATATATATATATATATATATATATATATATATGCATATGAATTTATTAATATACATATACATGTGTGTATATTTGTGTGATTGTAAGAGAATAAGGACTAAACGTCAAATATATGGGTGCTGTGGGCTAAAAGACTCCACCTAAGGTTACAATCGACAGAAAGCATAGCGTTCTACAATCTAGATCTCAGATGTAATTTTCCCACGTTTATCTTACCTTATCTTTTTTTTAATGAGAAAAATATCGTGATGCACTTTCTTATAAACAATAAATCAGTTGATCATTTTATATAAAAAAGGACGTTTGAAAAAAAAAGGAGATGAAAAGATTGTATCATAAAGGGTCACATTCCGTGCCAACTAACCATCACTGGGAGCCGCCATTTTATTCCACTGATAAAGGGCCAGAAGTAATAAGAGGGGAAGACCAAGCGTTAATACACCAGATTAGAAGGCTTTGTGCAGAACTCTTATGTCTGATCTTGTTCTTTTACAAAAGACGCTTCGTTATTGCTCCAGAAGTCTTGCATTATAAGGCCTTCCAGTAATCCCGGAATTTAAATGACTGCCAGGTTGAAGGATTCGGTGTCCTCTCTCTCTCTCTCTCTCTCTCTCTCTCTCTCTCTCTCTCTCTCTCTCTCTCTCTCTCTCTCTCTCCAAAAATGAGAAAACATGCTTCATATACAAAACACAAGAAAATATCATCCAACACAAAGCAACGCGTATATACAGCCACTTGGTTCCGGAATGTGTATGTTTTTGACGTTGACATTTCTAAACGCATAATCCCAGCATCTATCACGGCGTTTCTCAAGAAATCGAACACGATATTTCCAGATGAAAAGAAGCCGACTTTTTTTCTGTACGGAAGTCAAAATTCTTCTCCAAAATGGGAAAACATATTTTCCTAAAAGGAAAGCTATATCATTTTTCCTAGGAGCGGAAAACGGTCTTTATAGGAAAATAAACATAGTTTTACTGAAGAGCCACTTTTTTCCTTACAAAGTACAATACAAGACTCTCGGGGAAAGGACCCAATCTACCTCGTTAGAAATGGGACTCTATCTTTCATTGTAAAGTCAGTCTGACACCCTTTTCCACGATCTTTGCCGGGAAAGAAAAGCCCCATGATACAAAGATGCAACAGATCTTCTTCCGTTATTCTTATGAGGTTCCATGAAATATGGCCGGAGTTTATCGCCTAACGGATGGCTACCAATTTAGTCTCGTAGGAGCGTATGCAAATGTTAAGCTCCTTATTAAGGATTTCCATTTGTTCAGCCAGCAGAAAATCCATAAATCTTCAACGAAAGATTGAGGATATGTGATATACGATCGGGATATGGATCCGAAGAATTGACGACGTAAGGAGATTACCGAAAGGATTATAAAGTAGAAACACCTTTCAGTGATGATGAATTTTCAAGAATAATTGTGTAAATGGAGAGCTATATGGCGTATCAATCAATGTCAGTGACAAATGACATATTTCTTGATTTTAGTTTTGTCAAGAAAGATAGAAATTAATTAATATATTACTAAGGGATATTACTTACATGGACTATACTCTCTCTGTACCTATAATAGCTAAAAGGTATTCTCATTCCATTTACCACCAAATTTGGATGGGCGTATTACATTTGCGCGCATTTAGGAGTTAGCAAGGGTGTTGATTGCGCGATAAAATTCATTACAGGTGTGTGCCTCTTTCCCCCCACCCCCCTCTTTTTTTTAGTAACTTTTGTCTTACTGCCTATGGTTATAATAATAATAATAATAATAATAATAATAATAATAATAATAATAATAATAATTATTATTATTATTATCATTATTATTATTATTATTATTATTATTATTATTATTATTATTATTACTTGCTAAGCTACATCCCTAGTTGAAAAAACAGGATGCTATAAGTCCAAGGGCTCCAAAAGGAAAAATAGCTCAGTGAGGAAAGGAAACAAGGAAAAATTAAATATTTTAAGAACAGCAATTACACCTACACAAATATTTCCTATATAAACTAGAAAAACTTTAACAAAACAAGAGGAAGAGAAATTAGATAGAATAGTGTACCCAAGTGTACCTTCAAGCAAGAGAGCTCTAACCCAAGACAGAGGAAAACCATGTTAAAGAGGCTATGGCACTACTCACGACAGTTCACAGTTTATATGATGCATTCACTTGAATTAAGGTACTTCGCTTGTTTCAATAATTCTTTCTTTTACTCCGAAATCGACAGTATGGAATTCGCACTATCTCAAACCAAGCAAGGAAAGAAATCTTTAATTCAAGGTGGATACAAATACAGGATGGACAGAATTCTTAAATCGTCGGAAATTTCATGGCGTTGTACAATGAAAACTTGCAAAGGAAGCTTAGAAGCGATGATAGCTGTACAACTATATTCAGTGGAACGTGTATTCCCTCACATGAGATAGAATGTAAAACAGTTGAACTTCAAGCTATCCGAGCATCTGTGCAGAGGAAATGGGTTAATTATATGAGCACGAGAACCAACAACTATTATTATGTATTGAAATGAAAAATATTTGCAAAGGACATAAAAAAGTAACAGAATAAAACTACTTCACTAACTACTGAAATTCATTTACATATAAAATTAAAGAGCAGTGGAAAAAAATAGAACTAACGTTCTCTTCGGAATGCGGGCAATAGTAATGGAAAGATACGCGCAATGGTAATGGTTCTAGAGCGTAATTGTTCAGGATCTTTTTTCGGTATTTACTTCCTTAAATTACACTACTTTCAACTCCAAAATCAAATAACATTCTCCTCTAACTTCTTGGTCCCTTATTCTCCCTGCCTCCTTCACTCGCCTATTCTCAGTCCCATTCCCCTCTTAAGAATGGGTCAAACTTATGTCCCGCTCGCCTTTAAATCAATTTCACCAGCCCTATCTTCTACCTTTCACCCTATCAAGGACAGCCTCCAGTGCAATCCAATCCATTCAATTTTTTTCTCCACTCTCTCTACTCTCCTCCAGGTCTAAATTTGAAATTCCCTTAACCTTTCTGACAGCCTTTCAGGTATGTCCAAACCTTTTAGTTCATACATGCCACTACTAGAAGCTAAAATATATATAACCTTCAGGAAATTGATTACTTTCATTCTAGTAACGTTCGTTTGAGCTAAAACCATGTTGCTTTTTCCTTGAGACTTAAATTCACCTCTAACAAGAATAGCGTCCAAATATTAAGACATTCCATTTCCTATTTACTTAAACCACTATCTTCTATTATCTTTTCTATATATAAAATTCCGTCGCCAAGGAAAAATTTCCCACTTTTTCCCTTGTCATTTTCTACCGTTTTCATAGCAGATCACAACTTTTTTTCCCAGTTTCATCTAACCTTATGCCAGATTTCCTACCTTTATACGAACTCTGGCGTTGACGAGTAAGGCCTATACAGTCCAGATTTAAATGAAATAAAAGAAAAACAGGGAGGGAAAAAGGGGGCAGACACTATACCAGAAGAAAGCAATAAACCTGCTCTATACAGGAGGGAAGATAAGAAACAGGAAATTGCAGACATAAAGGACATGAGCCTGTCTCATTCCTTTTTCCAAATCCTACATAGAACACATCTCTCTCTCTCTCTCTCTCTCTCTCTCTCTCTCTCTCTCTCTCTCTCTCTCTCTCTCTCTCTCTCTCTTAACGACCCTCTGGTTTAAACTGCCACTCTCCCATCTTTCCAGTCTGCTGACTAAAGTCTGTATAGATCACTTTCATCTTCATCAAGTTCTCTCTATTAAATGTTTTCTGCGTCTGACAAACTCGCAGACAAAACCCCGGAGGTCTATACTTCTGTCAAATATAACCCAACTACAATATCTTCTTTCGGAGTAACATGAAAAAATTTGAAAACCCATATTTCGATATATATATATATATATATATATATATATATATATATATATATATATATATATATATGTATACTGTATATGTGTGTGTGTGTATATATATATATATATATATATATATATATATATATATATATATATACATTATATATATATGTACATATATATGTACATATATATATATATATATATATATATATATATACACACACACACACACACATATATATATATATATATATATATATATATATATATATATATATATATGTGTCTGCGAGCGTAAAATACCAGAACATTGATATAAGTTAGGTATTCCGTAAATCTTAACCCACAGAAATCAATACTAAAACTGCGAGGCCTTGTAAAAATAGACAGACTCTACTATCCATAATCCATACTACGGTACTAAAAATATTGGGCCGATTGTGGAATTTTAAACATCTTAACGGACTTGATGAAATCCAAGCAGACACAAAGTTCCACAGGGCCTCATTTGCATATAAATTATGGCCAATTCAAACAAACCTCTGTCCAACCCTTAGTCTTCAATATAGTTTCCAATATAGTAATCCTTCTCAGTAGCTGTTATTGACAGCAGCAAGTGAAATGTATCAATATCTTCTTTCCTTCCTACGTTTTATCTGATGGAGGAAATAAAATAAATATGGCTAAAAACTAAACATTTCATAACTAATACTAATGAAGGAGACTCCACTCTCCTCCTCAAACAGATCTGATGCAATTCCTCTGTGCTCTTATGTTTGCTTTAAACCCATACATATAAATAACATTCGCGAATTCAATATTTACCTTCTCTGGCCAAATTTTATTAATTAATACAACGAAAGGGTGAAAAAGCAATATGATATTACTACTGTAATTTTCAAAAGGGATTGGTCATTAACACTGGTATGTGTTCCTGAATTTTCGTACCAATGGAAAATATAATAAAAAAAAAATTAATAAATAAATAAATGGAAATAAATAAATTTTGCATTTTACAATAAAATTCTTCTTCACTTATATTGGGAAGAATATTTAGATTCATTTATTAGTCATTGAGAAATATTTAGGTAAATTTACATTATACATTTATACACCATCTGCGTACGTACTACGAAATTTCGCAAAAGATTACGCATAAACAACTCTTAAAACAAAGGATTTACTACAAAAAATAACAGAAAGTACCACATTGACCGACATGTAAATGCTAAAAATGAATAATTATCCAAGTATGTTATTGACCAAATTATCTGCACGTTGACAGAACTATCCAAAAAGAAACAAATAAAATTAACCTGGACAACGCCAGAAAAAGGTTTTACGGGCAATTAACTAACATTCCATAATGAGGTCATTTCGGTAAAGTGGAGCCAGCATTTTTACATGCATAGATTATTGCCATTTTACTCTTTTTCAGAGCACAATTGATATATCATCAAGGAAAAAAATATTTCAGTATTGACTACATCTAAGTCCAAATTTGCAATAAAGCTATTCTTTAAAAAAAATAAATATTAAAAAATGCTGACGTACATAATAAACAGAATATATATACATATATATATATATATATATATATATATATATATATATATATATATATATAGATATATATATATATATATATATATATATATATATGTTTATTCTGTTAAAGTTTGTCAAGTAGCCTTGTTAATATATATATATATATATATATATATATATATATATATATATATATATATATATATATATATATATATATGTCAAGTAGCTTCGGTGGTGGATATATATTATATATATATATGTTTGTATGATATATTATATATATATATATATATATATATACACATATATATATATATATCATACAAACATATATATATATAATATATATCCACCACCGAAGCTACTTGACATATATATATATATATATATATATATATATATATATATATATATATATATATATATATATATATATATATATATTAACAAGGCTACTTGACAAACTTTAACAGAATAAACAGAATAAAAGCAGAGAGAAAGATAATATGTAAAATCTTATATATCGATTTAATATTAATAGAAATTATTACCCGACTGGTTGCAAGATTCTTAAATGTGCCATTAAAACCTAAGAAACATGGGGGAGGATAATTAGCCAGAATAAATGATTAGGGAAGGGAAATTAAATCCCAAACTGTAGAGGCAATTGTATGGACGTCATGGCTAAATTCAAAATTTGAACTGGTTATATGGTCTTCTGTAAAACTATCTGGTGCCTTATGTGACCAAGTACTACTGACAAGTCCAGGGGTATAGGAGTCAATAAGTCTATTATAATTTAGTAGCCAAGAAGAAATGTTGAGCAACCATTGCGTGAGTGTGTTTACTCTACACAATTTAAATTAATGGATGTTCTTAGACCGTAATGGGAAAACAATTCTTTTATAAATACTCCATTCGGGACTAATACACTGTATGGCTGCTCTTTAAGAGGCAATGCCACCTAAAGTGATAATTTTAAATGTGTTACCCTTTAGTTTGGCCACAAAAACTTTTTCGCTCTTGTATGAAAACCTTGCCTGGAATCACACATTTATCCCAAAAGGAACACTGATTGCTAACAGCCTGACAAAGCGCAGACCCTCCGGAACTAATCAGTACCTTAAGCAACAGCCAAGAAACCCATTCCAGGAAGTCCTTCAGTGACAGATGCTCCATTCCATTCCTATTCCATTATATCCAGGGTCAACATTTAGGTGAAATCTCACCTACGTCAATCATTATGTCAACTGGCTCAACTTAGTTTCTGGATTAAGAGGTGGTTCACTCCTTATGCCGAGATGTCGAGATCTCAATTCTAAGGAAATAAATGCAAATAGTCCGGTCCACCATTAATCGTATTTCAAATTAATTTTCAATCTTCAACGCCCACACACACACACACACACACACACACACAATATATATATATATATATATATATATATATATATATATATATATATATATATTTATATATTTATATATATATATATATATATATATATATATATATATATATATATATATATATATATATATATATATATATATATATATATATATATATATATATATAACATTCAATGATGATATTTTCTGCACTACTTTCACGATTCTGCAGAGAGAGTGCAGCATTGGTTATTGATAGTTTTTTTTTTTTCCCCAGAGCCTCATCTGACAAGAAACAGTTTAATAACAATTCTTACATACACACTAACGATGGATTGACGAGCTAAGAAAGTTTACGGGTACACACTAGCATAGAAAGACCATAAACAGGCGCGAGTGGAAGGACATGTCTTGGGCCTTTGTCCTGTTGTTGACAAGTAACGACTGATGATTATGATTATATGTGTATATATGTGTGTATATATATATATATATATATATATATATATATATATATATATATATATATATATATATATATAATGTATGCATGTTTGTGTGTTATCATAACTAAAATCACAAGTGAGTCTGGAACATACTTCGTCCCTGATCTACGATACCGAAATGTTATGGTCCAGCGCAATTCCAAAGGAACTGCAAATGAACCACATCTTGAGATGTGTGACCGAGTTCCGCTCAGCGACTCGGTAACATAATGATGAAACGAAGAGCAGCACCTCCACAGATATTCTGGCCTGGGAACTGCAGGGTGGGAATAGCTAGCACTGGAATGACCGACTGGAATGGCTGGGAATTTCTTGCTAGAATGACTTCGCTTGATTGTCGTCCATTGAGGTGATTGGTGACAGGACTCGGCCCAGAGCATTCTGCTCGTAAGCATAGATCTCCAGAGAAGACAAATAGCGCAGTCTAAGTCAACATCAACAGGGAGTTATTTGATGTAAATCAAGCCTCGCACTGAAAGTTATTTCTGTGCTGTAATATACTATTAAGGATATTACCTCAAGGATAAAAGTAATGGTAAAATAAAATATTCATTTCGCAAAAAAACTGGTAAAGAATGACCGCTAGGAAACAAATAGAGAGAGAGAGAGAGAGAGAGAGAGAGAGAGAGAGAGAGAGAGAGAGAGAGAGAGAGAGAGAGAGAGAGAGAGAGAGATAATGGTATAGGGGAGATTTAATAGTTATATTTTTAAGTTTAGAAGTCAAATAACGATGTAAATAAACACTATAGTATTTTGATGTCTTCTGGTGACAGCATTTTTATGGACAAAATGTGCTATTTTTATTCGTTGATTTTATATCATTACAACATTCCCAATTTTAACCTTTTCACTGTCATTGGTGACAGTCAAAATTTGGAAAAAAAAAGGAAACGTATTTTCGAATCTCCCCAACCATAACAATCTCATATTCAATACAAAGGTTTTGATGAGAGCTTTTCAATAAATATTAACAAATTAGGGCTTTGTGTGGTCTTGAAATATTCTGCTACATCAGAAGTTCTGTTGAATTCACCACTAGCAGTGAAAGGGTTAAGAAATGGCTCTATCCAGCACGGATGGTATAAAAACAACTCTTGAGGTACCAGTAGCACTTTCATTCGATCAGAACGTGAAGGTGTATCATTGGATACGATTTTTCGGGCATGGTATTTTAATTGCCATTTGTTATGTTCGTGTTGAAAGAGTAATTTGAAAAGTAGAGACATACGCTTTCCATAATGTATTCCCAACACTATTATTCCCAGGAATGGTGAAACTATGTAGTGCTTTCCATTCAATAACATTAACTTCATGGAACATTGAATGCTGCGTTTCATGACACCACACTGGTTTTTATTACATGCTGTAGGTATCAACCACCAATATACTACAGTTGTATGCCGATTGAATTAGTAAATATAATCTCCCAAATTGAAAAGTTATTTTTCTAAATCGTGTTATGCCCTAAAAAGAATTAGGATAGTTTTAAATTTAGCACCAAGCTAAAACATACTATGAGTTACATTACCATTTTAATTGGCTGCTAATGCTACTACTACAATACTACTTCCTATTTTGTCAAAATATTTCAATGCGTTTTATTGTCTAATAGATCGGTAACTTCATGTAATTATATACCTTATTACTAGTTGATCACAAGACACCTATAGTCGAGACTTCAGCATAAATAAATAAATATACTGTAAATAATAAGAATAGGGAGGGATGAATAGTAGGGCCCGATACCGAAGTAACCTGGAGGCATCTTCAAGGGAAAGTACGTCAATATAATAAACTAACTACCTTAATTAAGAAATATCCTTTGATTAAAAGCCGCTTTTAATGAAATGTTAGATCACTACTTTGATATCGACCTTAATCATAATTATAACTTTTGCAAAATTTTCTCATCTGACCCAAAATGGGACTTTTCAGAAGTTAAAACATCTTAAACGCTGATAAGAATGATATAATTATTCGCACCTCTTTATCTGAATTTTGAAAGGGGTTTACCTAATTAGGGATTTAACTTATAGCAAGTATTAATTTGCGTTTGGGGGAGATTTTTGTCAAAAATTCGAAAAGCTGGAAATTACCACTGTTAATCGAGTTTGCATTATTACCGCTGGTTTAATATGCATGACCATGGTACTACTTTTAAATATTACAGATCAAAACATTCTTTTAAGGCAAAACTTTCATGCCTCTCAAAATTATTTACTCATTAGAAAGTAAAAAACTAAAATTTCCGCCACGGCAGCTTATTTCGGTCGACCATTTGCTCGACCTTAACCTTAACCTTAAACTTTGTTAGCGGTGGTACTAAACGATATTTCTATGATTATCAATCTATTTATACTTCATATATATATATATATATATATATATATATATATATATATATATATATATATATATATATACATATATATATAGATATATACATATATATATATATATATATATATATATATATATATATAAATATATACATGTATAAATATATGCAGCTATACACACACACACACACACACACATATATATATATATATATATATATATATATATATATATATATATATTCATTAATGATGATTATTCAATATTCCCGGAAATTAATTACCTGGAACCAACTTTTTTACCTAGAACTTGGGTAATGATTCCTGGTGCTATTCTGTTTGAACGAGTACATATTGTAAAATAAAGCTTCTGAAAAACCTTTCCCATCTTTCTATTGTTACGTTTTACATTCAGATGGGAATCGATATAACACTGCCACGATTATATGCTAAATGGAAGTCTAGGCTACCTGAAAACTAAAAACACTCGCAATTTCATTATTTCCTCCTTACTTAATTTTAATCCTTTTTTTTTTTATTTAGAAAGACAGGGAGATAATTTTGAGGTGCAAATCTCAAAAGAAATGTTAAAATTTGGAAGAAAAATATCATGCATAGGAAACGAGCATGTACTGAAAAAGAAATAAAATATCCCGAAGAAGATAACTGCATAAATTCGAAATAACAAAACATAATAGCGTTTGTTATCTCAGAACAGCCATGAAGACTATCAATAATAATCACGTCTCTCTCTCTCTCTCTCTCTCTCTCTCTCTCTCTCTCTCTCTCTCTCTCTCTCTCTCTCTCTCTCTCTCTCTCTCTCTAGCGATAAGTTCTTTCTATAATAAAGTACCTATGACATGTTTCATGAATGAAATTAAAACATGAACCAACGTCTAAGCGAAGACACTCATAAATTGGGCATTGCAAAGTTTCGGCTCACATTTCTTTGCCTTATAACGAATTGTAAATCACGTAAACAAGTATGTATTATGTAAAGTTAATATGCGAGTGTATATATATATATATATATATATATATATATATATATATATATATATATATATATATATATATATATACAGTATATATATACAGAATATATATATATATATATATATATATATATATATATATATATATATATATATATATATATATATATATATATATATATATATATATATTAGCCTAGCTATAACCCTAGTTGGAAAAGCAGGATGCTGTAAGGCCAATGAGGAAAGGAAATAAGGATATAAATGAACTACAAGAAAAGCAATTAAAATTCAAAATGAAATAATTTAAGAACAGTAACAACATTAAAATAATTATTTCATATATAAACCAATAAAACTTCAAAAAATAAGAGGAAGAAAAATAACATAGAATAGTGTGCCCGAGTGTACCCTTAAGCAAGAGAACTCTACCCCAAGACAGTGGAAGACCATGGTACAGAGGCTATGGCACTACTCAAAACTAAAGAACCATGGTTTGATTTTGGAATGTTCTTTTCCTAGAATAGCTGCTTACCATAGCTAAAGAGTCTCCTCTACCCATATCAAGAGGAAAGTAAACACTGACCAATCACAGTGCAGTAGTTAACCACTGAGTGAAGAACTGTTTAGTAGTCTCAGTGTTGTCAAGTGTACAATATTAGGACAGAGAAGAATATGTAAAGAATATGCCCGACTATTCGGTAAATGAGTAGGCAAAAGGGAAAATTAGCCGTACCCAGAGAGAGGGATCCAATGAAGTGCTGTTAGGCTAGTCAAAAGACCCAGTGACTCTCTAGCGTTCGTATCTCAACGGGTGGCTGGTGCCCTGACCAACCTACTACCAACTATATATATATATATATATATATATATATATATATATATATATATGTGTGTGTGTGTGTGTGTGTGTATATATATATATTATATACATACATACATATGAGTGTAAATACACACATATATAAACATATATTACATGTAGGCCCTTTATAAATATATGCTTCTATATATACGGTATAGCGTATGTGTATATATATATATATATATATATATATATATATATATATATATATACTGAACATATAGGTAGAAAGATAGATAGATAAATATACAAACAAGCAATCAATAAACACACACTATACATTATCTACATAAAGACACACAAGGATACACATAATTATTTTGCACATACAAACATAAATATATGTATATGTGTGTGCACCTAATCATTCATGCATCCACACACACACACACATATATATATATATATATATATATATATATATGTATATATATATATATATATATATATATATATATATATATATGTATATATATATATATATATACATATATATATATATATATATATATATATATATATATATATATATATATATACATATATATATATATATACACACACATTATATATATCCGATGTCGTTCTTTCATTCAGATTTTATCAGAATGTTATACATTCCTATTCTAAAATTGAAAAAAAAAAACATCCAGAGTGACAAGATATCTTGGGGCTAGAAGCTGTTTTCTTAAGGTAAATTATCACCTTCGCCATTAAACTAAAATGTTAAAAAAAAATAATTTTAATCGGAAATTCTCTGTAAGAATATATGGTTCTCCGCTGTATTTCAATAATACAGGCGATCGTAATTTTTACACTACTTTGTTAATATGTTTTTCAGGTTGGTGACCGTAATATCACTCCTTAAGGTCAACATATACGTTTTTAAAACGGCAAATGTCAGGAATAATTTATTCCAGGATAATTACCGTTTATTGCAGCAAATTTTAATCAGTGCAGATGCTCACAATGAAACTAGTTTCCTTTACATCTCCAGATCATTATCGTCTCCCCGGGCTTCTTAATCCGATGAGAAATCTAGTATCAAACAAAGCTGGCGAGTTGAAGATTCCTCTGGACGAGACAGCCGAGTTAAATCAATATAAGCCCCTGCTTAAGTGGTTTACTCAAAGAGGATGATAGCCCTACATCCTCTATTGGATTGGAAAGGATACAATAGCCCTAATTACTGGTTAATGCAGTCTAACACCGGGTTTGAACCATATCATAGATTTTCATTCCCCTTGTCAAAATGGTTAAAAGTGTCTAAGCAAATAGAATGAAAATATATAAAAATCCTAACTACATCAAGACGTAATATAGATGTACACATATAGAGACATACGCACACATACAAACATATCAACATCATCATCTCCTACGCTTATTGGTGCAAAGGGCATTGAACTTTTTAAGTTCCACTTATTCAACTACCCGATTAGGAAGATCATTCCACAACTTGGTCACAGCTGGAATAAAACTTCTAAAGTAATGTGTAGTATTGAGTCTCATGATGGAGAAGGCCTGACTATTAGAATTAATTGCATACCTAGTATTACGAACAGGATGGAACTGTCCGGGAAGATCAGAATGTAAAGGTTGGTCAGAATTATAAAAAAATCTTATGCAACATGTTTCATGAACTAATTGAACGACGGTGCCAGAGATTAGTATCTAGATCAGGAATAAGAAATTTAATAAACCGGAAGTTCCTGTCCAACAAATTAAGATGAGAATCTGCAGCTGAAGGCAAGACAGGAGAACAATACTCGAAACGAGGAAATGAAAGAATTAAAACACTTCTTCAGAATAGATTGATCAACGAAAATTTTGAAAGACTTTCTCAATAAGCCAATTTTTTGTGCAATTGAAGAAGACACAGACCTAATGTGTTTCTCATAAGTAAGTTTGCTGTCAAGAATCACACCTAAAATTTTAAAAGTCATACAAAGTTAAAGAAACATTATCAATGCTGAGAACAGGATGTTAAGGAGCCACGATCCTTGACCTACTTACAATCATACTTTGAGTTTTGTTAGGATTCAACTTCAAATTCATAAATCCTTTCTCCTTCCAATGATATTTACTTTTCCATTGCATATTCCGTTCCCGTCATCTCTCTCTCTCTCTCTCTCTCTCTCTCTCTCTCTCTCTCTCTCTCTCTCTCTCTCTCTCTCTCTCTCTCTTCTATTTATCTTGAGCCTAACCTCATGTGATATTTCATGCATTCTGATAGGTAAGCAAGCACTGCAAATTCTGTGGTGATCTACTAATAATGACAGCATCATCAGCACATTCTAGGTCTGCTAATTTCCTATTATCAATCCAGTCCAATCCTTCTCTACCACCCTCAATCGTTCTACGCATTATAAAATCCATGATATGGATAAGCAACTTACGTGACAATACGTTCCCTTGGAGTAATCGGCTATTCACTGGAAATTCATTTGATAATACTCCACTAACATCAACTTTGCACTTGCTATGCTCATAAACAGTTGCACAATATCAAAGGTTTTTTCATAATCCACAAGTGCCATCAAAAGTGGATTTCTATATTCTACACATTGCTGTACCACATATCTTAAAATGAAAATTGGGTCAGTAGAACTACTTTTTCTAAATCCTTCTTGTTCATCTCTCAGGTTTCCATCAATCTTTCTCTCTATTCTCTTTCTAATAATTGCAATCAGTCAGATGTCCCTTTTTGGCCTTTCTCCAACATTCCTACCTCTCATACACACACACACACTCACATATACATACATACATATATATATATATATATATATATATATATATATATATATATATATATATATATATATATATATATATATATATATTATGTATGCATGTATACATACACACATATATATAAACGTGTGTATAGCCTTCGTCTAAGATCTCCCTTACTAATCCTCTTACAACGTGTTTCCCTTATGCCCAAGATATCCAAACTATATTTTATAAATTCTTCCTCCACTTGCTGCAAGTTCCCAATCTAATTCTTGGTTCTAACATTCAAACTAACAATTTTCAATTTTTCTTCAGTAATTATAAACCGAGAGATTCTTCTCATCCCGCTACTCCCAGGACTGGGGGCCATTCTGTCATTTTCTATTTCCATAGACTGATTAGATCCACAGAGGATTCATTGGCTAGATCCATCAAAGGATAGCCAGTTCCTTGTGATGCGCAATGCCTCTGTAACTAAGGCAAGTGACCCCTGACGGTTTAACTAATTCCATTCAGATCATCCGCATCAAGAGTAGAAGTCGAAGAGACGGCTTGTCTATCACCTTAAACCCAATCCGTCACCCTGCTGCCAGTGACGTTATTGAGATTTAGGGGGTATTTCCTCCACACCCAAAGTTCTCGTTACTTACCCAGGTTACTCATCCGCTTATATAACTGTTGGCAAACATGGATTGCTAAGATATACCGCTTAGCACACACACATAGGTACACAAATATATTAAATACACACACACACACACACACACACACATATATATATATATATATATATATATATATATATATATATATATATATATATATATATACCTTTTGCTCTTCAAATGTGTATGTCTAGAGGATCATGGCGGCAGTTTGAGTTGAGGCTTCCAGCTTCACGACCTTCTTTTCCTTATAAGTATGAATGTAAGCAATCACAACTTTCATGCAAACATACTACACACGGATATATATATATATATATATATATATATATATATATATATATATATATATATATATAAATATATATTGTATATATGTGCGCGTGTATACAAATTTATGTACGTATGTATGTATATATATATATATATATATATATATATATATATACTTATTTCGTATATGAAGATGAAGAATGTGTGGCTCAATATAGTGGCTTTACTCGTAAAAGAAGAAATACTGAACCCAGACAAAGGTAAAATTGATGATTCATTATTATTATTATTATTATTATTATTATTATTATTATTATTATTATTATTATTATTATTATTATTATTATTTTTATAATAATAATAATAATAATAATAATAATAATAATAATAATAATAATAATAATAAAAATAATAATTATTATCATTATAATTATTATTATTATTATTATTATTATTATTATTATTATCAAACACCCTCTACTGTGTACAGCTAAATCCAGTATTTGAGTATAAACTATTTCTTGAATACTGAACCACATATACAGAAAAGGCAATTGCAAAGATAACATATAAAAAAATTATTTCAAAGAAGACGCTCAAATCTCAAAGGGCTCTGCAGAGACGAGAGAGAAATAAACTCTTCTTTGGGACTGAACACGGATCACGTCTTTTTGCGAAAACCATTGCAAATATCCTCGCGGTTAGAGCAAGGGATCATCCGAGGAAAAGCACAAAAAAAAAAAAATTTAATTTTTGGATATTCTGAGAGATAAGTTTTTTTTATGCTCCGTTAGGAAATACCTTCAGAATTTGCAGTATGAAACGAAACCAAGCGCAGTGAACGTATCCAGTAACTATTGGATATTCCTAGCCATGCATGTTTGATTTAGTCTCGAGGAAATGAGGTCTCGAGAGAAAAGGAACTTAAAAGAATAACGATAACATTCTTTTCCTCTTAAAGGAAAGTAGAAATGCTGACGACAGCTAAGAAAATCAAAAGTCAAAAGATATTTTTCAACCATAAGACATGAGTTTTTTTCTTTACACCCAACGTCATTGGACGGGCAACTTAATGCTCTTTTCTAATCCATGTCCGAAAAAGCAAGAAAGGGACAAAAGGGGAAAAGGGAGTGTCTTAGCTTCAAAGGACATCACAGACTTGTCCCTAAAGGACTGAAGGTTATACAAAAGAAAAAACACAAGTTAAGTGAGAATTTCGTTCTCCCCTTGACCTGAGCAGAACAATAGCAAAAATATTCCAGAGAAAAAAAGACGAGAACTCACAGTGCAGCAGAGAAGAAGAGTTTTAAGAAATAAGATGAGAGTACGATTCATGATCAGATTCCCTTTCATAGATATAAACCGATCAAGGAATATTTAATACACCTAGTGCTATTCTTATAGACTGCCTAATGGAATGGACTTTTGGTAAATTAAGTTTTAGCAAGTGTCACCTAAATTAACCATTTACCAGAGAGGACAAAGTAGTTCCTAAATACAATAGAAATACCCCCAAGAGAGCCGAGAAGTGTACCAACCGTGTGTCAAACGATCATACATAGTTCATTTTGTGTATATATTATGCTTGTATCTTCGCTCTTCCCTCGCACTAAAAAGAACCAGAATAAACATGTCTGCTTTTCTCCTCTGTAACAATGTCGATTTTTGAACATGAAAATTCTTGTTGCTTTGAGATTTTGTATATAAAGGAGAGTCTTCTACAATAAACTCACTCAGTTGCTTTCATATTGTCTTTGAGTCACAACCTTCTCTCGGCCCGTCACATTGGTGACCCCGGAGCAACTCGCTCCTCCCGCCTTCACCCCCCTCCCTCCCCCACCGCCTCTCACTGTTACTATGACGCCGTCAACGCATACCTTCTGCAGCAGTACTCGCCGTTGCCAGCCGCCTGTATAGCAACGCTTTTTCAGCTCTCTCAACAACTGTTGGGGGACCAAAGGGTTTTCGCTCACCCTCGGGAAAATGACCAGTATTACCCGCCTGCAACCTGCCGCAAACGGCTCTCCTCGTGATGTGAACCCACTTCATGACCTTCAAAACCTCCAGCAACGCCTCCACTCGTGATGTAGAGGACACCTATTCAACTTCAACCGAAGCTGACGTGAATGCCGTAGGACACACACGCCTATGAAATCCGTAGGACACACATGCCTATGAATGCCGTAGGCCTATGAATTCCGTAGGACACACACACCTATGAATGCCGTAGGACACACACACTCCTATGAATGCTGTAGGACACACACGCCTATGAATGCCGTAGGACACGCCTATGAATACCGCAGGACACACTCGCCTATGAATGCCGTAGGACACACGCCTTATGAATGCCGTAGGAATGCCGTGACGAGCCGGATCGGCAACAAAGCCACCCATCATCCACCACTCGCTCACGCCCCAACCAACAACTTCTACAGTCACTCACTGCCGCTAATCGGCGCAGTTTTTGCTACTACCACTTCAGATTAAGGGCGCCCTATTTAACATGTACAGTATGTCATTTTTAGGCGGGAGCCATGTACCAACCGTGTGTCACACGATCGTACATAGTTCATTTTGTGTATATATTATGCTTGTATCTTCGCTCTTCCCTCGCACTAAAAAGAGCCTGAATAAACATGTCTGCTTTTCTCCTCTTTAACAGTGTCGACTTTTGAACATGAAAATTCTTGTTGCTTTGAGATTTTGTGTATAAAGGAGAGTGTTCTACAATAAACTCACTCGGTTGCTTTCATATTGTCTTTGAGTCACAACCTTCTCTCGGCCCGTCACAGAAGAATACACTGACGTTTACAGGAGCAGATTCACTTATTTAAACAACGTGATATCACAAATACAAATCACAAGTGACCTGTACAAACTAATTATTTATAAACTGAGAATTTCAACTATATATTCATGGAAATGATTGGAATATATATTAGGCCGAAGGTTGAGGACAGTAACAATTTTGTCTTTTTATCTTAAAAAAAACATCTTTCAGTACATTTTCTCTAATGCATTATACATGTAACACATTTGCACAATTACACGCAATTGAAAGGCTTATCTTTAAATGTAAGCCATACGACGAGAAATGAAAATGAATATACAAATGAAAATCTCAAACAGCCCGGTCTTTATATGCAACCTTCACTCATTTTAAACCCCACCAAAAGGAACAGGAAAGCTTTTAAAACAATATATCTATTGTGTGCATAATAAAAAGAACTGAATGTGAAATCCTTTCATGTTTACCTGAGAGCAATAATTGGAGTAGAGCATTTTCCACTTGGTCCAGGTTACCAGAGTTCCATGAGTATATACTCGTACAACATACACCATTGACGTGAATTAACAAACTAGTAGATCGGCATAGAAGTTGTTCTATGTCTGTATTAGCTAATCATCATAGAATATATTTAGATGTTTATTCATATCAATATTTGGCTTCCATTTTTGTTTAATGTAATTGGTTTTCCTTTTCCACAAATAATAGCCTTGTCTCTACTCTTCTGCATATTCTATTATCGCTTGGTATTTTCCAGACAATCTACTGTACTCTCCACAAGCTCGTTTAGTTGGAAATCGGCCTTAATGCTCATAACTTAAGATGGAGACCTTCCTCAAGGATATAAGTCATATAATAAATTTCTTTTAACTCGTCTGTGCTTTATCACTTACATGAGCCATAAACTACTTTCATTCTTTCGGTGCTGGACTACCCTACATGTTTAATCATTCTAGTTTTTAACACAAAAGATAGAACTTTCTTAGAATATCTATATCAAGGCATCTGGCTCCTGTTCAATCTCGAACATTTCCGCTTCATTACTCGAAAACTATCCCTCAAGTCTGTCAGAAATCATTTCACGAAAAGTGTTCCAATTACAAGTCGACTGAAAACAAATAACAAAAGACAGTCATTATGTGAAGTTTAATGAATATTTCAGTAAATAAACAATGCCTCGGATAGATGTGGTTACAAACCTAAAGGGAGTGTTGATAAAAGGTCTAATCAGCGGCTTTATTATAAACCATTCTGAATAACAACAATTCAGAGGTTCACTTGAAACTTATTAAAGAAATAGAATGAAAACAAGAATAAACCTCCCGGCATAGTTAGATTTTATGTGACAAATCCCGAATGCTAAATATTTTCGTCTGAGCCAGAGCATCATAAAACCCAAATATTCCATAAACATTCTCAGGAAACTCTGACTAATGAGAGATATTCATTCAGCCAGGAGACATCCGTCCAGAGGTTTTTCTTTCTTGTTATTCTTAAAAAATGATTAGCATTGATTTATATTACAATAGTCATACAAATTAAACGTATATATATATATATATATATATATATATATATATATATATGTAAATGAATATATATACAAACATACACATACTCACACACAAACAGACACACACATACACACAGACTCACACACACACACACACACACACACACACACACACATATATATATATATATATATATATATATATATATATATATTTATATAATATATATATATATATATATATATATATATTAAATATAAAATCTCTCTTTATCTCTCTCTCTTTTCTCTCTCTCTCTCTCTCTCTCTCTCTCTCTCTCTCTCTCTCTCTCTCTCTCTCTCAATAGCCCTTTAAAATCTAGGAAAACATTGATAATATATCTATATCTAAATTGGGTTAGACATTACAACAGTCTCTTAATATCATATGTCGTGAAAAACAATTTTGATATTGCTTAAAGTGTTCTTGATTGCGGTCGTAATTCAACTCGAATATAGCATGAACCCCTTGTTGTTCTCTCCTGAGACTCAAATTAGTACAGACCTTTACGCAGCACGAACGTCTTTTCCCCTTTGGAGTCCGAGCGACACCCGATTGAACAAACGACCCACAAATGAAATGCTTGTGCTTGGGGACCTGCAGTAAACTCCCTCTACCGGCCATAATCACACTTCCCATTCCTCTCTTCAGCCTATTCTTCAACTTTCCTACATTAAGTAGAGACGGTGGAATGAAAACCTGGAGCAGTATACACACACTGGGGAAGATACTATTACAAAATGAATCCTGACATGCATATAACAGTGTACCTTCGGGGTACACCTACAAATACGGGATAGTCCTTTATCGCTCCAGGAGGGCATGACAGCCAAATCTGGGGTGCAATAGAGGGGTTCTCTTGCCCTCGTTGTTATTGTCACTTTCACTCTATGAGGAAGATCCATATATCATAGGACAGGGAAAGGGGAGAGGTGGAAAAATACTACAATGAGAGAGAGAGAGAGAGAGAGAGAGAGAGAGAGAGAGAGAGAGAGAGAGAGAGAGAGAGAGAGGCTAATTTACGCTAGTTGCTCCCACACATATGGTTGCAGTGAAGCCAAGGGGACTGTTTGCAATGATAAATACATCTTTTGATGTTACATTACTTGTCAGAAACACCTATTAGAGGCAACTGTATTTAGATCACGGTGGTACCGAATCTATGATGGATAATTGGCCTTTTAAACGAACCAATTTAGAGAGAGAGAGAGAACGATAAATAGCTCTTTAATTTTACATTAAACTATAGCAAGAGGCTTCAGTTTATCAAATACAATAGCCATAATAACACAAAGACCTCATCAATGTTCTTCATTTGTCCACCGTGAACGAAAAGGATATAAATGAGAAAGTGCAGCAAATAGCTGGAATTAAAATGCCTCCTTCTTTTGTCTGAAGTACTCAAGTTGCCGACGATAAATTATTACATACGAAGAAAAAAATATATAAACAAAATGTCCAAAAAAAAAAAAAAAAAAAAAAAATTATCCGTAAGCTATTAAGAAGGAAACTTTTTTCGGTCTAAGAGGAGACATGAGATTCATTAATAACTCCCCTTCCAATTAATGTCAATTAAGACGCTGCTTTGAAAAGAACTCCATATCAATTTTACATGAAAGACCAAGGTACGAAAACACCCACAAGCATAAAAACTTCATCGTAGTGTATAGATTTAAGCATTTTCCAGAATCATTAAAAATGGATCATCGGTTACACGAAAATATAAAAATGAAAGAGACTTTTTCAATAATCCCTTCCCTAATTAGCGATATAGTCTTCATAGGCATTACACGTTTAAATAAACATAGATAGATATATTAATATAAAGCAGAATAGCAAGTGTTTCTAATGCGAAAAATACTTATAAATGGACAAAAATTGATCTTATTGTATGCATATCAGACTAAATGCAACACTATTGTATTTCTCTGAAAAAAATACTCTTAAATCGGGAGTGAAATGGTTCTCCAATAAGTCTATAGATATATGGCTTGTACCCAATGCACTGGTAAGAATAGCATATTCCATAATTTGTGTAAATTTTATCTAGTAACGAGAAGTAAAACACTCAAAGAAACATAGGTTTTCGATTTAAATTCAATTGCAAATGTATAATCAAACCCAAATTGTAGACTGTAATATCTGAAACAGTTAATATTAGCAAAGAGAAAAAGATCCTAAGAAGAGAAAAAATAGGTACAAAAAGAGAGAAACAGAGAAAAGAGCTCAGGCAAATAGTTGCTGAGGCCCATCTCCCTGCATAAGCCAGAAATGTCACCATCTGCAAGATGTAATAACAGATTCTAATTTATCATTTCATGCAAAAGTTCATAAAGCGTCTGTTGGCGAAGATCCCAGTTTCATAGAAAGCAGAGTAAAGTAGTGGGGTAATAGTTGAGTGGACATCTCGTGCTTGAGAGGGACGACTTTGAAAACTGTAACGCTGTAAATTTTGTAAAGGCAGTTTGGGAAAAAATGGTCGTTCAATAAAAAAAAAGCACACACTCACAAACGTATATATGTATGTATATATATATATATATATATATATATATATATATATATATATATATATATATATATATATATATATATATATACATACACTATATATATACACTGTATATATATACGCACACAAACTTCTTATATGCACAGATTACACATCTATATTCCATTAGCTGTACCAGAAATACGGCTGGTCGTCTGATTACCTACGAGTATGTTATACGGTATTTATTTCTGCTTAGAACGTGTATGGATGAGAGAATTGTCAGTAGAAGCACATACTGCAATCTGAGGCTGTAAACAACCTCATCCAAAAATTACTGACAAAACTTTGCAAGATATCACAAGGAAAATCTATAAAAAAAAAAGGCAGGGCGATAAAAAAATGGCTTACTTCAGCTGCAATCGAATGAGATAATTTATTACAGTTGGACACAGGAATTTTTGACACACCTTGCTTTGAAGAAATCCATCGTGTCACACTATTACAACACGGCGAGCAACCAAACAGATATTATAGGGAGAGATGGTAGAGGTGGTTAGTGGGCTAAATGCAGGAACTGGCAGCACAGTAAGGGTGTAACAAGGTGTACTTCCTCAGAGCGAGGTGTGCCAGGAATTCCTGAGTATAACTGTACACAAATCAAAGTCATATGTTGTGTAAAGCGAAATATCTGTCTCCTGAATGAAGGAACAATACTTATTTGTGCATACGAATAGGTATCACAAATGGGATACCGTCATTAATAAAGCGACGAATTTAATTATTCACGGATAGAGACCGCAAAAAGGCAATCAACGTTCAGCCTCTTTAGTCAAACAAATTTGGCAAGATCTTGCGCTAACCTGATTTTAAACCATCTAATTAAGAAATGTTATATAGACTATTCATACAGCTTTTGCAGGTTTTCACAATAAACCAGAGTGATAACTAACTTTAAGGTAGTTTTTAATAAAAAGTAGTATCAAAGTGGTCTTCCAGCTCCATCTTTTCTATTTGTTAATTTCTTCAGTTCCTAAATATACAATGAAAATTTCTTTTGAATCCTACTTATTAATCACACCATATTTGTAGATATATCAATAAATTTTATAAATTCTGTACACACCCACACACAATATATATATATATATATATATATATATATATATATATATATATATACACAATCATTTGGAAGTATTGTTCGAAAAGAAATAAATTTCTGTCACCCGTTATCCGAGTATTTTCTTGGGAAGGTAAACGAACTTGGGTAAAGTCTACAATTCTGGTGCTTCAGTTGGTATGTAAATAAACATGTTAGGATGCAATTTCACTCTTTTTATATTTATAACTTTGGTTCCAACTATATCCTATAATTGCCGAGTAAATAAAGCAAATTTTCAATATAAAATGTGGGCACAAGAGGCCATCAGCAGAGACAAATATGAGGAAAATGACGACTGAATTAAGAATAATAAAAACATTTAAAAGTCTTATTTGCGTAGTTTGAGTAGAGTATTGCATTAACAGAAATAATCATCAATTATTTAAAAAAAATATATCCGATTGATGCTGAAGCAACACTTGCAAATTGATAAAACACGGAATAGAGCATGTATAGACTATCAAACGAGTTCTAATTAAATTGCAAATTTAATAAGATACTCTTGACAGAGAGCCACGATAATTATGCAAATGTAACTTTGCCATTATAAGTAACAAAAGAGTAATCGAATCGAAACAATTAATCTCTAGCAATACAGTTGGACTGACGCCTATTCCATGCAAAGCTCTTAATCCAAGTTCAATTGCCAGATAATTAATGAACCTGAGGCTTCGACAGTGAGAACAGTTTTTTTTATATATATAATTTCAATAAAAGATTATCGAAAAAAAGTATTGTGAGAAAAAAGTTGTCAGTATTTTCCACCAAAAGATGGAAAAAAAAAAAAAACTCTCCTGAAAAGAGGACGGCACACTTATACTTGAATCATATTGTTTACGAAAACAAGGACGTTTAAAAAGAAAGAAGAAAAAAAAAGTCATTCACGGTCAATACACTGGACTGCAAAAAAAAAAAAAAAAAAAAAAGAAAGAAAGAAAGAAACCGGTAATTTTCTGTTTACATGAGCTGTAATGAATCGCAGTTTTGGGGAAGACCCTTTACCTGGGGACCGTATCAATTAAATGACTCTCTATTTGTCTTATTCATTAGGATAACAATGTCTCGAAAATATTCAGAGATAAAAATTCCTCATAATACATCTACTGGAAATCCGGTAGGAATTCTTTGCACATCAATTCTTCATAAGACTCCAAAACTGTTATATATTTCAAAATGACATAATAACGAATGTCAACCAGTTGAGATACATAACACTAATGAATAAGAAATTTATAATAGAGTAAGGCGATATATTATTTTCCTTTACACATTGTCTTGATTTCTTAGTTTAGCATACGCTGAATAAAGGGAATATTGAAAATATGATAATAACTACCAAGGGAGAAAAGATGCATTCACACCGAAACCAGATATTCCAAACTAATTCGGTTACGAGATAGATCCCGTCCTAATTCCCTTTGACAATTCCATCTAATTTTTTTCTCCATCGGCAATTAAAACGCCCGATATCCCAGCATATCTTTGAATCCCTTAGGAAATCCTTAAAAAATCTTACGAATAATCTATTCACCATTTGGCCATTTTCAATTTTAACTGCATACAATTTGGAATCATTACCACCCAAAGTGGCATTGCAGTATTGTAATAAATTTCAATTGGGACAAAGTTACAAAAGAGCATGATCTAATCATTTTCATTATATCCTAATTGCCGTTCATGTACGGGCGTAAATTTCTCTAAAGATGACATCAACGATTTAGGGGACATTACTGATAATCCGAACATAAAGGATATATGTTTCATAAAACACAATGAAAATTAGAGCACGAAAACATTCATAACAAGACTATTATGTCTCTCTCTCTCTCTCTCTCTCTCTCTCTCTCTCTCTCTCTCTCTCTCTCTCTTTATACACACACACACACACACACACACACACATATATATATATATATATATATATATATATACATATATATATATATATATATATATATATATATATATATATATATATATATCCACATATATATGCATATATAGAATTATATTTCCTTATGCATAAAAATTTTTTACCTGAAAATTATTCAACCACACTAATTATATATTCTTACTCTTTTTCTATTGCCTAATAGACTGCACTAAATAATTAGTTTTGTTGCCTTAAAAAAATTAAAAGAAACAAAAATCACCTTATTAAGCTCCGAAATTGTGGTCAGTAGCGGATGGAAGAAATCCCTAGCGAGGGTAAAGTATTTGCTTATTTCATTAACTATAACTAATTATCATCTTTCATAGGTTTAATTAACACTATCAAAAATTGGCATTAAAAAAAACGGTAAATATCTGGCAACATTTATTCCAAGATTTTTACTGTTTTAAAAACGGACATATTGACGTAAAGGGGTGCACCAACCCGTAAAAGATATTAACAAAGTAAGATTATATTACGATCGCCTGTATTATACTGAAATACGGATGAGAACGGTATAATTTTACGGAGAATTTCCCATTAAAATTACGGGTTTTTCTAAAAGTGTAGCTAACTCTCGTTTCTAACATTCCGTTATGGCATTAACACTACATTTCTTCATCGTTCAAATCAGCTTCTGTATAATTCTATAGACATTGGTTCAAATGATCTCAGCTAAGGAATTAAACTCTAATGAAAGCCTGCTTATCAGTTTAATTCCTCATCCCAGTTTCTCCATTTACTACGACATTTCCAGGCTTTCTTACCTTTTATTTACATTAAGCGGACCAGTTAAAAAAACCCAGTTGATTTTGTATTGCCTTTTGTGTATATCAAGCGCACATACTTCAGACAACTGATTTAAATGTTTCTACCTTCCAATCTAATTAATTTCAACACCCTAACTTCTGAAAATATCTGCATTTTACGTTTTTAACTAATACCTGCTCCACATCTACGCTAAAGAGGATATTGTAAACCAATATTTCAAAAGAATAATTTTCTGATAGTTTCTAATCTAAGAATTTAGTATATTTTCTAAAACTTTACAATTATTTTTTTCAACTTCTCTTCCTTTCTGACATCAAGAACACAACAAATCTAATTCATCTCGATTTATAACAAGAAAAAATAATCAGTGAAGAGGAACAAACATCGGCAGGATATGAAAAATGATGGGATATTTGTATAAATAAATCTGAAATAGTTTGCCTTATTTCTGATTCAAGACGACCACTTTTTGTAATTCCTTTTTTTCAATATTAATATACTATACATATAAGTATGCAGAGTGGAAAATAATAACAACTAATGTAAACTTTATGTAGGAATACTGAAAATGTAGACTTTATGAAGAGATACTGCAAATGTATACATTATGAAGAAACACTGCAAATGTATACTCTATGATGAAATACGGCAAATGTATACTTTATGAAGAAATACTGCAAATGTATACTCTATGAAGAAATACGGCAAATGTATACTTCATGAAGGAATGCTGCAAATGTATATTTTATGAAGGAAAAAGTATTAAAAAAAAAATAATGAATAGTTTATCTACACATAAAACGTTCCAAATAAACAAGCAGAGTGCACAAAATTGTACGATGTAAAATATTAATGCATTTTTATCAAATGGGTAAAATGTCTCTCACTGTTCAAATAAATCTGCAGCTTTCAGGATTTGATTAATGTTCATTATCCCTTTAAGCACACATCAATAAAGTGTCGCTTCAACGCATCATAAATATTTATACTTCTCATTTGATGGAAATATATACTAACATACATCACACACAGAAATATTCCCAAAAAATCCAATATAGCAGACTGCGCTATATGATTTATAGTATATATCGTTGCTATTTAAGATAAATAACGAAGTTGACATTGTGTGTATCTTATACTGTATATACATACACAAAAATGCTGTATATACACATATACAGACATATATATATATATATATATATATATATATATATATATATATATATATATATATATATATATAGGTTGTAGGTTGACAAGGACACCAGCCACCCGTTGAGATACTACTGCTAGAGTTATGGGGTCTTTTGACTATCCAGAGAGTACTACATTGGAACCTTCTCTCTGGTAACGGTTCATTTTCCTTTACCTACAAACACATCGAATAGTCTGGCCCATTCTTTACATATTTTCCTCTGTCCTCATACACCTGACAACACTGAGATTACCAAATAACTCTTCACCCAAGGGATTACTGCACTGTAATTGTTCAGTGGACACTTTCCTCTTGGTAAGGGTAGAAGAGACTCTTCAGCTATGGTAAGCAGCTCTTCTAATAGAAGGACACTCTAAAATCAAACTATTGTTCTCTAGTCTTGGGTAAGGCCATAGTTTCTGTACCATGGTCTTTCACTGTCTTGGGTTAGAGTTCTCTTACTTGAGCGTACACTCGGGCACACTATTCTATCTTATTTCTCTTCCTCTTGTTTTGTTAACGTTTTTATAGTTTATATAGGAGATATTTATTCTAATATTGTTACTGTTCTTAAAGTACTATATTTTTCCCGGTTTCCTTTCCTCATTGGGCTATTTTCCCTGATGGAGCCCCCGGACTTTAGCTTACTGCTTTTCCAAATATAGTTGTAGCTAAGCAATTGATAGTAATAATAATAATAAGCTTTATATGTGTGCATATATATATACATATATATATACACACACACACATATATATATATATATATATATATATATATATACATATTTATAATTTACACACACACACTTATATATTTGAGCTAAAATATACTTCATACATATATATACATATATATATATATATATATAGGCCTATATATGTGTGTATATATATATATATATATATACATATAT
>NC_090726.1:142812351-142814851 GCF_036898095.1 Palaemon carinicauda | reverse complement strand
GGAATGGAAGGAGATATCATCTAGGTTAATGTGGGTAAGGGTTAGGTTGGGTAGGGAATGTTGGGCGTTTGTCAGTGCGTATGGGCCAGGTAGTGAGAAAAGTGAAGAAGATCGGAATGAGTTCTGGAATGATTTAACTAGGTGTGTAGAAGGACTGGGTAGAAGGAATTATGTAGTTGTTATGGGTGACTTAAATGCTAGAGTGGGTGCTGGAGAGGTAGAAGGTGTCATTGGTAAGTATGGCGTACCAGGTGAAAATGAGAGTGGTGAGAGACTGGTAGACATGTGTGTTGAACAAGAGATGGTAATAAGTGCTAGCTTCTTTAAAAAGAAAGATAAAAATAAGTATACATGGGTAAGAGTGGCAAATGGAAGAGTAGTAGAAAGGGCATTAATGGATTATGTGTTGGTAACTAAAAGAATGTTTGGAAGATTGAAAGACGTGCACGTGTTTAGGGGTATGGCTAACGGTATGTCTGATCATTTTTTGGTGGAAGGAAAATTAGTTGTAACAAAAGAGTGGGGGAATAGAGTAGGTGGATGTAAAAGGGAGGTAGTGAGGATTGAAGAGCTAATAAAACCGGGGGTAAAAAGTAAATATCAGGAAAGGTTGAAAATGGCATATGATGAGGTGAGAGTAAGAGAAACTGGTAATTTAGAGGAGGAATGGAAGTTAGTAAAAGAAAATTTTGTTGGGATTGCAAGTGATGTATGTGGCAAGAAGGTTGTTGGAGGCAGCATGAGGAAGGGCAGTGAATGGTGGAATGAAGGAGTGAAGGTGAAAGTGGAAGAGAAAAAGAGGGCTTTTGAAGAATGGCTGCAGAGTAATAGTATAGAGAAGTATGAAAAATATAGAGAGAAAAAGGTGGAAGTAAAGCGCAAGTTACGTGAGGCAAAGAGGGCAGCTGACCTGAGGTGGGGTCAGGGATTGGGTCAGTCATATGAAGAGAATAAGAAGAAGTTTTGGAAAGAAGTGAAGAGAGTAAGGAAGGCTGGCGCAAGAATTGAAGAGACAGTGAAAGATGGAAATGGAAGGTTGTTAAAAGGAGAGGAGGCAAGGAAAAGGTGGGCGGAATATTTTGAAAGTTTGCTGAATGTTGAGGATAATAGGGAGGCAGATATAATTGCTGTTCCAGGTGTTGAGGTGCCAGTGATGGGAGATGAGAATGAGAGAGAGATAACAATAGAGGAAGTGAGGAGAGCACTAGATGAAACGAGAGTAGGAAAAGCATCTGGTATGGACGGTGTGAAAGCTGAGATGTTGAAGGAAGGGGGTGTGACTGTACTTGAATGGTTGGTGAGATTGTTTAATATGTGTTTTGTGTTGTCAATGGTACCAGTAGATTGGGTTTGTGCATGTATTGTACCACTATATAAGGGTAAGGGAGATGTGCATGAGTGTTGTAATTCAAGAGGTATTAGTTTGTTGAGTGTAGTTGGAAAAGTGTATGGTAGAGTACTGATTAATAGGATTAAGGATAAAACAGAGAATGCAATCTTGGAAGTACAGGGTGGTTTTAGAAGAGGTAGGGGTTGTATGAATCAGATTTTTACAGTTAGGCAGATATGCGAGAAATATTTAGCAAAAAGTAAGGAGGTGTATGTTGCGTTTATGGATCTGGAGAAAGCATATGATAGAGTTGATAGGGAAGCAATGTGGGATGTGATGAGGTTATATGGAGTTGGTGGAAGGTTGTTGCAAGCAGTGAAAAGTTTATACAAAGGTAGTAAAGCATGTGTTAGAATAGGAAATGAAGTGAGTGATTGGTTTCCGGTGAGAGTGGGGCTGAGACAGGGATGTGTGATGTCGCCGTGGTTGTTTAACTTGTATGTTGATGGAGTGGTGAGAGAGGTGAATGCTCGAGTGCTTGGACGAGGATTAAAACTGGTAGGCGAGAATGACCATGAATGGGAGGTAAATCAGTTGTTGTTTGCGGATGATACTGTACTGGTAGCAGACACAGAAGAGAAGCTTGACCGACTAGTGACAGAATTTGGAAGGGTGTGTGAGAGAAGGAAGTTGAGAGTTAATGTGGGTAAGAGTAAGGTTATGAGATGTACGAGAAGGGAAGGTGGTGCAAGGTTGAATGTCATGTTGAATGGAGAGTTACTTGAGGAGGTGGATCAGTTTAAGTACTTGGGGTCTATTGTTGCAGCAAATGGTGGAGTGGAAGCAGATGTACGTCAGAGAGTGAATGAAGGTTGCAAAGTGTTGGGGGCAGTTAAGGGAGTAGTAAAAAATAGAGGGTTGGGCATGAATGTAAAGAGAGTTCTATATGAGAAAGTGATTGTACCAACTGTGATGTATGGATCGGAGTCGTGGGGAATGAAAGTGATGGAGAGACAGAAATTGAATGTGTTTGAGATGAAGTGTCTAAGGAGTATGGCTGGTGTATCTCGAGTAGATAGGGTTAGGAACGAAGTGGTGAGGGAGAGAACGGGTGTAAGAAATGAGTTAGCGGCTAGAGTGGATATGAATGTGTTGAGGTGGTTTGGCCAT
>NC_090726.1:142782351-142809851 GCF_036898095.1 Palaemon carinicauda | reverse complement strand
CAATACGACTTCGGTTGCTGTATTCTCAAGACGGATTGCGGTGGCTGAGTTATTTTGAATATTTCTTAATTTCTAAATATTATCGTTGCTAAGAAATTACACTAATCACACGCGCAGCATGCCAGCGTTTATTGACATCTTTAACAAATATATACACCGACTCATTTTTGGAGTTTAAAAACTTACTTCAAAATAGATATATAGTCATTCAAATTTAAACATGAAACATGGCATTTGGTAAAACATTCCTGTGTCCTAAAGGCTGAAGAAGAATCTAAAAGATAACAAAAATAAATTTTTATTATGATATACAACATTGCCCCAAAATAAGCTTTGCTACCACACAAATAAGATAATATCTATACATTTAAAACCACTATCATTAAATCGATGAATAAACACATAGCTATATATGCCCAAAGGCAGATTAAAAGAAAACTTAAAATAATGCGCATCAAAGTGTATAATGTCAACAATTCCTGGAATGATTTTCTTTCATGTTCCTTTAGCATTATAAAAATTCATGAGATCAAGGCACATGAAATCAACAGATACAATGATAATGTCGACTTTTGAATCGGAGAATTCCGTAAACAGATTAGGCTAAAATACAGCATATGTCCTGAAATCCTCTTGACTTCTAACGTTATTACGAAACTATGAGAGAGAGAGAGATTAATCATTTCCATCAATGCAAGTCCATTAAGATAATGTTCTCAGCTTACATTAGAGAGAGAGAGAGAGAGAGAGAGAGAGAGAGAGAGAGAGAGAGAGAGAGAGAGAGAGAGAGAGAGAGAGAGATACTACAGATCAGCTCACATACTTCTCATTTATTCTATGTTTAATCCTTTTTCACATAACAGAAATGACATCATGTGCCATATGAATATTTTTACACTGATTATGATTAAAATATGTTAATTAAAACAAGTTAATTTTCATTTGATATAAAAATATCCCTTAACTCGACATTCTTTGATAACTATCAAATTCATAATTTGTAGGTTTCCTTACTATAAGGTCATTTCTACTTTGTAAGTACGGCTGTAATTTTAGAATAGGTCTTGAAATTCAAGGTTCAGTAGCTAATGTGTCTTCAGCCATTCAAGGTTTGAACATCTGGTGGGTTAAGCCGAGATTCTGTCACCTTGGAAATACTCTATCCCACTTAGTATTGGTGGACCATGTATCCATATTCACTACCTAAGGATGCAAAATTTCACAGGAACGTGGTGCTAATATTGGCTATCCTCACGCAGTCAACAGGTCGGGCTTTAAATGCTAAGAAAAAGAAACTTGTATCTCAAAGGCATGAGATCTATTCAGTTTGAAGGCACCGATTCAGTTTACTAAATAGAAATTCAGCATACCCAAGAACTTCAAGTTTTGTCATTAGTGTTACCAATGGCCACTTGTCTTACTCTAACGGGATTCTGGGCATAACACCTATGCTTTGCAAAAGCAAATTAGGAGGAAGAACTCGATGATTGACACTGAATATATAGTTGCCATTATTACAATAAATTGGTGGCTATGCGATTCTTTCGATTTAACTCTTCGGTGGATTTATGAAATTTGGACTACACGGCTAGGCAATGGGGCTCCGAAGTGCAATTGAGGGATGATACAGCAGTTGATTGATGAAGAAAAACTTAAGAGAGAAGAAAGGAACTGGGAACAGAGGTACAGTAGAGGACTAAAAAGTGGGAACAGCTGGGTGTGAAGGGACGTTGCAAAGACCCTTCAGTATTGCCTACAGTACCTTGATTATTTTGGAAACTAATCAAGCTGAACCATAATAAGTTTCTCCCACTATACAACCAAACTTGCTAACAAAAGTCATGGCTGTACATTGTTTTTAAACAAACCAAACTTACCACACTCATTCCCCCGTGATAATGACTGGCTACAGTGACTTCAAAACCATTTACCGAATTCTCATATTTCTATGCATGAAATCTAAAAATTTGGCCACGCTAATAGGACAAGCGATGGACAATTTCCTTCTAACCAGACAGGGTGTTGGGTTTTAGTTTTAAGTCTAATACTATTAGTGGAACCCTTCATCACATATTTTCTTCATATAGCACTGGAACGCAGAGCCCAGTACTCTTAATCCAGGAACTTGAAAAAGCATTCACAAAAACGATTTGATGCCAAAATGCTAAAAAGTTAGTAAAGCCATCGGTGACCGGTAAATTCTATCGCAGCAAATTCCCCCTCGTAAATTTCCCCACATTAAAATTCCCCCACGGTAAATTCCACCACAAAAAATTACATTATAATATAGTTGTATCATAATATTACATATATATATAACATCATAACATTTTTATATATATATAATCTATATATACATATATGCATATATATATATATATGTATATATATACATATATATATATATATATATATATATATATACATATATATATATATATATATATATATACATACATATATATATATATATATATATATATATATATATATATATATATATATATATATATATATCTAACTGAGGCCCTTTGGGTTAATAGGCGTAGGAGGAGATGATGGTGATGATGATACATATTATATTATGCTATATTCATAATTATACAATATATAGATATTGAACTAAGTCCATAAACCACTAACAATTAGATAAAGATAGTTTAACGAACCTTGTCAAGCAGCTACAAGAATTTCTGACAGTCTTCTTCTTCCCCAACGTTATCCCTACATTAAGAGGTCGGTTGCCTGATGCGCCTTCTCTAATGCCTTCTATCAAAGGCATCTTCAACACGTGACACTCTTATCATCTCAATATCTTTTACTACAACTGCTATTCTTCTTATTTCATCATTTCTGACAGAGTACAACCATTTAAAAACCTCTTGATTCTTATGCAGTAACTTGCAGTTGACCCGGATTTCTTTTACTACTAAGTTTACACTTTGTAGACCATGGCTGCCGTATTCATCAAAATCGAGAGGAACAAACGTAAACTGGGCGATGAAGAGAATCCCATTTACAACCAAAAACATGCAGACCTCAGCAAAAAATCAGACACATTGGCGTTTTGAGTGATTTTATAAAGGCCACCGAGCTCGAGTAAATACAGTATATCTAAGAACTATAATGAACGAGAAATGTTTTCAACGAGATACCATAATCACCAAGTAAGCACTGCACAAGTTAAAGTTCTAAAGGTAATTAGTTCAATGAAGAATGAAATAACGATATCTTCTCGGGAAATAATTGGTATCCTTGTATAAACACTCTGTGTGGAAGCAAACTCAGCATTTGTACTTAGCATGTGACAGTGGATTTAAGGACGTAGACAGGATTTAACTTTTTTCTCAAAATAACCGGCTTGAATGACACTGAAAGCTCTAAAAATTGGGATGGGGTGGAATTTTCATATTATCTCCAAGCTTGTGGACCCAGCTACTGACACTGCATATCAACACTGTAGGGTCATGTGTGCCACGCCTATTTGCCCTGGTTCCAGATAAAACACAAGTTTCATATCAGGGTGGGTTTGATTTAAATCAATTTAAATCAAAGTAAAAAAATCCTAAATTAAATCCAAAGGAAATTTACTGTATTCAAATTTATTTAAGTGTTATATCAATTACCAAAAGTAAAATATCTCATGGTTTAATTTTATATACATACACAAAATACAGTATACACATATATATATATATATATATATATATATATATATATATATATATATATATATATATATATATATATATATATATATATATAGGAAGAATAAAGAAAATGTAATGTAGTTGTAGATGGAAAGTATGGGAAAAACGTCTTTGCCTGCAATTATTTTGTTCTGGTCTTGTAGCAAGTCAGGCACCCGTGAATCATTGCCATTTCTTATAAGAAAAATATTCAAAAGCACAGAAAATGAAAGTCAAGACTTTTTGTTGATAACAACAATAAATGCAATTATGAAGTTTAATAAGCTTAATTCTTTTATGAACGCAAATTAACAGAAGTATAATTTCTTATTAATATAATCCAAATGACAGAATATAAATAGACAAGTTAAGCAAATTTCTTCAGTGTGTATCATTTAACAGTGATCAAGTTCAATACCAGAAAATACTCTCATAAGACTAAACAAATAATCAGCAGCAGCAAATAGGTATCATTGAAAAAAGAAATTTAAATAAAGAATTTATTTAAATAAATAAAATTCTGATTGAAATCAAATAAATTGATTAATAATAGTTCTTTTTTTTTTTTTCTTTCTTTTTTAAAGAAAAAATCACTATTTTTTTCAACAGTTTCATGTTCTTGCATATTTTCTGCTGTACGTGATTTTCGACCAAATAGTCAACCTACTGATTGCCTCATGGATTTTGAAAAAGGACTCCATAGTTCTTTTATAGCCATATTTCTGTTTCCAGAGATCGCTGAGCGTCTTTTTCAACTTGAGCAGTCTTGTTGGCGGAAGGTCTGCGAACTTGGGGAGTGTATATAAAATGCAATACTGATGCAAAATTTCAGCTTAAAATTCCGTGTTTTTGTGCCTTAGCATTATTGTCGATTGAAGATATGGTCAATGCAATGTCGGAAATAAAATTTACATTTTATTTCTTCTATATCATTTATTTGTATATTTATTTATTTTATTTTACAATTTTTTTTTTGTTTTAAATGCTGTGGTTGAAGCTCACACATGTGGAATTTAGCACGGTGGAAGAATCCATGGTAAAATTTATCTATGGTGGAATTTCATGGGGAAATATGCTGCGGTGGAATTTACCGTAAGGGAATTTACCTAGAACAATACCATCATGACCATTCAATAAATTTCATTTATTTGTTTCGAAAAGGAATATTACAAGCGACTCCTAATCCTCAAAATATTTCAATTACAATAAAATATTAACATTTCAAAAGATATCAATTACTCAAAATAAAGAAAACATATTTGCAAAGTAAAACTGTAAAGCACCAAGATACAACTCTCACTGTTCGTATGACTTCCACAATCTCCGCATAAATCTGAAAAAAGAAGAATTATCTATGTACCATGGGAACTAATACTGGACGGTTAATAAAAATCACTTTTTGTTATCTCTTACCCTGCTTTTATTATATCTTTAAAATTAATAAAAATATTCAAACATCAATTAAAATCATAAGTTATCATAAAGCTTCAACACAAAATACTCACTTTTAAAACTCCTATTTGGAAATATGGCAGTTTTGATATGTTCATTACATAATGAACATTTCAAAAGTGCCATATTACCAAATAGGAGTTTTAAAAATGAGTATTAAGTATTGAAGCTTTATAAATTATGATTTCAATTGATGTTTGAATAGTTTTATTAATTTGAAGAAGTAAAGTTAATCATATGTTAAAAAGAATTGACACATTCTGTACTTTGTATTGAAGAGGTGGAAGCCAGACCCAGAAGAGAATGTGGGGAGAAAGTAACAATGCTATACATGGTAAGGGAACTGCAATAAAAACAGGAACATTAAAAAGAGGGAAATGTTGAAAGGAAAGGCGAAAATGGAGAGAAATTGCAATAGATCGAAACGGGTCTGGAAAGAGAAAGTGAAAACTTTTGAAAATACAATGTACGAAAATTACCATGGCAGAAAGGAGGAAATTTGCAAATATTTGATGGGAAGATAATTGCAATATTAAAAATAAACGGGTAAATAAATTATGATGTACAGAAATATGCAATTATAATAGCTAGAAAAAATTACAGGGGCGAAATATAAAAAAAAAATTACTTCAAAAGAATGAAGAAAACTTACTAGGTAAGGTGGGAGTACTTTAACGATTGAATGAGAAAACATTGCAACAACTGAGAACTGTGGAACAGTTCAGGCATGGAAATCTACTTGCTTTGGGGGTACTTTCAGGCACACTATTTTCTTTCTGTTTCTTTACTTTCTTTCCTCATTGGTCTATTTTCCCCGTTAGAGCCCCTGGGCTTAGGGCATCCTGCTTTTTTAACTAGGTTTATAACTGAGCTAGACGTTATAATAATAGAGAAAAACTCGAAGACTTCAAGTTGGGGAGGGGAATGGAATGACTAGTTACTAGTTTATAACATTTGTTTGCTTTACTGTAGACCTCAAATTCCTTAAAATGTGGATTTTGTGTATCTACGCAATACATATTTGTTGTCGAATGGCTCTAGATTGATAACCCAAACACGCAATTAAATAATTGTTTTATTTTAGCGGAATTAGTTATTACATATGTACATATGTATACCACAAGGAAATTAATGATATAGACATAGATGCACACACAAACACACACACACACACACACACATATATATATATATATATATATATATATATATATATATATATATATATATATATATATTTCCCCCCAGAGTTTGATGGAATAATGCGTAAAAATAATGAACAGCCGGCACTGGTTTTCAGACGTTAAATTTTATTTTTTTTCGACTCCCTTCTAATAAGAACCAACCATGCTAAAAGTTTAACAGTAACAAAAATTATAATCAAGGCTCCAAGGCTTCATAACAATCGTAGATAACAACTTCATAAAATTGTGTACCATGTAGATATTCCATAAATAATTTTTATTATAAACTTTCACATATACTTCACTTCGAATTCGCAGAAATAACCCACTACTCTGCCAAATTCAAATTGGAAACACATATGGTGATAAAAATATGCAGGGAAAATCAAGTCAGTTTCATTAGTATCCATGACTTGTAAAAACAGTTTAAAGTAAGCAATGTTAAGTTTATATATAAAGAAAAAAAGAAGTCTATACTGCACTTGCTACCACCGAACGCTTCGATGAAAATTGGGTTCGCAGAAATATCCAATATCCTCTTTTGATGTTGCTCGTCGTCCATTTCAATCTAAATATTACACAGCAAGTATCACAGCGCATGTATTGAGCTTTAGTAACCCATTCGAAATCCTTAGTCAACGATCCTTATTTTTCATATTCGAGTTAAATTGATTTTTTAGGGTCAATACCTAATATTGCAATATTACAATAATTGTATTCACAATGGAATTGCCAAATGTCCATTCCAAAAAATCACGTAATAAGATTATGAAATTAAACATTGAAATGGAAAGGGTATTAGCAATTTTATATATAAAGCATTTCTCATATAGATGACTAGTGTCCCACGAAAGATCTCGAACCTTATGAACACCTTACGAAAAACTACGATGTGAATATTATATACAGTTATGGACTGATTTTCTATAATTGGGACAGAAAACCAGACACTAGGGCCTGAGAGGCCATTCAGAGCCCATGTGCAACAGGGGATAAAACCCCGCAGTTGTACTACACTGCGTAAAAAAACGGTAAAAACCCTAGGATAAATATTGCCAGGCATTTGCCGTTTTAAAAACGGATATATTGACGTTACGGTCACCAACCCGTAAAAGATAGTAACAAAGTAGGGTAAAATTACGTCGCCTGTATATTTTTACGGAGAATTTCCGATTAAAATTACGGTTTTTTTAAATGTAGGGAGGAAAAGTCGAGAGGTTTAATAGCAAGATGGAAGAAATTAAGCAAGAACGAAGGATAAAAAGTGAATGCAGCTAGGAGCCAAGACGACGCTGCACAATCTCTAAAGTCCCTTAAAAAGGAAACATTTATTTTACATTCAACAATGGTACTTTGATTTTGAAATTCTAAGGAAGTAACTCACAATACATCAAGAGACGAGAAAACAATAGATTTTTTCCTTAGAAAATTATATAAGTAATACTAGTCACTCAGTAGATCTAACAATATCTGGTGCATCTTATCTATACTTGTAACTTAACAATCTTCCGTACTTCACAAACGACGATTATTGCCCCTTTAAAAGGTTAAAAAAAAATTTCCACGAGAGCATCCGAGATCAATGTGATTCAAATTATACTTATCAAAACCAATTCATATATGAATTTGATTTATAATATGTCATACATAGCCCAGAACTAGGCCCTAGAAGGATATCAGCACCCAAATGCAGATGGGGAAAACCCCTGTAGTTACACTCAAGTGAAAGTTGGGCAGTAAAATGGAAGAAAAGCACAGTGAAAGAAGGTAATATTTAAGGATATAAATAAAGCGTAGCTAGGGGCCAAATGAACGTGGTAAGCTACCAACTGTTATCCATTTAAATAGTACAGGTACTCCCTGTCGCTACAAGTGAACCTAAATGCAGTTCCATTCATATTCATACCAAACACTAATATTACAATTCGTTTCATCTCCATTGGACCATACAGGACGTTGAAGACTAAACGGAATGATTGGTAATGTTAAATTTGATTGTAAATACAGTTGTCCGATGAAAAAAATTTACTGATATTTGAATGTTCAACATTATCTTCACAATGAGGAAATATTTTACTAGTTTACGGAAGCAGAGTTTTCTTCAAGCAGTCTCAGAATACTGACTTAAATGCATCATATGTGGGAACTAATGGCCATTAACTGGCTTTAGTTCAATTAGAACACAGACGCGTGGAACAGCCATTATGCCATTTGCTTATGGAAATATTGGAGGTATCAAATTGGAACGTAAACTTTAGTAAAAACAAGATACATAAACACAGAAACGTTGTCCTAATTACGTCTCCGGTTGTTAATTAAACACATACACACCTACATATATATATATATATATATATATATATATATATATATATATATATATATATATATATATATATATATATATATATAAATATATATATATATATATATATATATATATATATATATATATATGTGTGTGTGTGTATATATATGTATTCATATATATATATATATATATATATATATATATATATATATATATTTATATATATATATATATATATATATATATATATATATATATATATATATATATATATATATATATATATATATATATATATATATATTAAAACTTATTACATGTGAAGCAATGTCAGTAAATCTTAAACTAAATACGTTTATATAACAAGGTTTAGCAACTTCACAATTATGGCACTAATATGGCGGTACCTAACAAACTTCAGAGCGGTTTGTGAACACGAAGCAATTCACAAAATGCCGTTTCCGGGGCCACCTGCGAAATGACAACGACGTGGCTATAAACGTGTGAATATCAGAAACAGAACTGGCGAAATTGTTTCCGCTTAGTGCCATTGCAAGATGCAAATACCGTGTCTTGTTCAAGGAGGTGTGAGCTTAAATGAGAATAGGAATCCCAGATGCAACTAAATTATTATGAGACATTTCACCTACGTCTTTGTGAGACGCTCCTCTTGGCAGTAACAAACAGTTCATCCAAACCGTAAACGTTGTTGGGACAGTAATAGGAAAAGAGTAATCAGTTATTCTTCCTTTACTATTGCGGTGTCATTGTTTTGCTAAAATCAATCAGTCTATTCAATCATTACGGTATAACACTAATGCAACCACATGGAAAAATCAATTAACAGATTCTGAAACTGCGTTTGTTGTACCAGTAAACAGCCAAAATCGATTTGTGCTTCATACCTCCAATAATAAATGTCTCGACAATATGAAATTTTCAATCTTTCCAATAACAGGACTGGTTATACACTGATTACAAAATGAGTTTGTAAATCGCTATTGACCAAACATTTTTTTTTTTTTTCAAATCTCTTGTCACCATGTCCTCCTAGCTCCAGGTTTCCTATTTATTCGAATGCTTATGTATTCATACGAATTATATCTACATCAAACCATCACAATATATTGGTTTTCTTTTACCGTACTTTTATAATGTTGCACTCTTGCGGATATTTATAACGAAACGTGTGAAACAATCAAAGTGAAAGAGATGTTCTTTGCTTTTTCGCACTAAAAAAATCTTGGTATAATTTTCTTTTACCTTCCAAGATATTTCACTTACGTGTACCAATCATTTCTAATGAAAAGTATCCAACAGAAATCTAGGAGCATAACTGAAACTATTCGCAACAACAGAAAGTTAAATATTGAACTAGACAACATAGGGAAAAGTAAAAAATAGATTGCAACTATTTATTTTGTAAGCTCGTATACTATGAAACATCATCTTATAAAAAAAAAAAAAAAAATATTTAAGGCACTTGTTTTGACTTGGATGACGATCCGCATCTTCTTTAGCATTCTGATGGTCAATTTAGAATATTTATTATTTAATCAAGATTATGAGTGAGATGTTTAATCGCTTTATGATAGTGACTCTACTAAAATGGCCGTGAATGCAAACACTAGGAATTCCTTTTCTTTGGATGCTATATGATTTCTTCTTTTATTCATTCCACGCTACTTTTAATTATAGAAATGTAAACATTCATATGTATAAGCAGCACCAGGTCCAGCCAGGAAATCCTTTAGGTCGATCAGTAAATGTCCTATGGCTTTTTAGGTTATTTCTGTGGCAATGACCATGCTTGGCAACAGTTTGTGGCCGCTGATGCTCTGCAAAAATTCTGAAAACTATTTCAATAGAAATGCTAAAGAATAAAAGAACTTTGATGTACTAATCAGCAAGATGATGATTTCATAAACTTTTAGAATTCGCCTGCTTGGTATGTCACAAGCGTTAATAAAAAAGGCTGAAGGTGGAATATGCTAATGAAGGTATTTGTTTAAGTATTAAGAATAATCCAGAATTTGGATAAATTCATTAAAACTCTCATCTAATTACTAATAATGCAATTTTAGAATTGAGATTTAAAAATAAATTAATGTCCAATTGACAATTCATTCGATTTCGATTATTAGGTATTACATGAAAGTTTTTTCTCTCTTGTGGAGAGGAGAGGGGGGGGGGGCAGGGGCACAATAAACTATTATCCTAACACAAATTGACACATAAAACAATCAAAACAATTACAGACCTTCGTGTTCATGCCAGTCTTAATGCATTTCAATGAGCAAATCGGAGTGACCATTACCAATAAATTAATAACGATCAAACAAAATTAGCAATGGAGGAAATCAAACCAACAAAAAAAAAAAATAAATAAAAACCTCTATGATAATAAAGGCTTCCAATAATTTGAATTCAGCTTATAATTCCCTTTTACAACCTACAATGTAACCAACAACTTAACTACAAAAGGATCAAGAAGTTGATTACAAAAAGGATTTTTTTTTTTTTACAAGACCAGCATCGTGTAGAATTAGATAAAGTTGGAAATAATTTCAACAACAAGTCCAACTTTTTGTTTACAAACAAAAACTGTATCTTATAATTAAACAAGTTGCAAACTATATATGCATACTGTATTCATCTTTAAAACAAAAAACTCTCAAATTGAATTCATGAAGCAAAAATGTGAAATGTAACGAAGCAGCCTTAAATGGTCGCATATATCACTCATTTCAGCGCCAGATAAACGATAATTATATAAATTCTTTTGAATAAATATTATTTGCAGACGAATTGCTTGCGCCAAAAGTAATAGGATTCACGGCTAAATATGATGCCCTATAATTATAGCATCAGGAAAAATCTATCCATACCTCAATTGTATTTAATATTTGCGTAGGATCAATATCTAGTTTATCTTTAAAATCGGTTTTAGAAATTATTTTCATATTTATCATAAATATGTTGGATGATGGACATTTTCTGCAATTTCCTTCTGTCTAAATCATATGTCCATACTTCAATTGTTTTTATTAATGTTTGCGTAGGATCAATATCTGGTTTATCTTTAAAATCGCTTTTAGAAACTATTTTCACGATTATCACATATAATATGTCGGAAGATGGGCATTTCCTAAAGCTCCCTTCTATCTAAATCATGTATCCATACTTCCTTCGATTGTTTTTATTAATATTTGAGTAGGATCGATATCTGTTTTATCTTTAAATCAGTTTTAGAAACTATTTTCACATTCATCATATATATGTTGGAAGATTGACATTTTCTGCAATTCCCTTCTGGCTAAATCAACTGGAAAAACTAATCATAGAAGCATTCCTTTTTTCTAAGTTCTCAAATCTATTAGACAAATAAAATAAGTTATGGGGCAATTCAATATTCCGATATTCTTGAATCCATAATAATATAACAGAATAAATTTACATGTATGAAAGCTATTTCAATTTCAATACTGCTCAATCAAGATAAAAAGTTTAAGTACGCAAGAAAGGAAGCGTGACTTATTTCCCAGTTTTCATTATCTAAATATCAAAATATGAAGACTTTTCATGGTTGCATTTCCCTTAATTAAATTTTTTCATTCAATAATAAGATAAAGAAGACAAATAAACAAGAAATAGATCACTCCAATTTTTCAAAATACTTCCTTAATAAGCAAAAGTACGAAGGCATAAGAGCATCTCTATTTCCAAGTAATTAAAACAAATAAGAGAAGCAGGATCAAGAACTTCCCCTATTTCCAAACTTCAGTTAATATTGATAGTAAATGATAAATAACAAGACGAGAGAGCATCCAACATATGCACCAAGCACCTTAATCAATAATAATAAAAAGAAGCTAAATAAGTAGGCAAAGGAGCAATCCCAATTTCTAAGCTCTCCAATTATTAAGAATAAAAGTAAATAAAAAAATCTGGCATGGACACATAGTGAAGCTCTTCGCTTCAGGTTAATAAGATCTTCAGGAACTTCGGCATTCCCTGAATAGGAAGAGGTACATGGCAACTTTAATCTCTGAATCGCACTCCAAATAATCACCTCTCTGGGGACAAACCAAATATTTGTTTCCTATCTAAGAGCTCGTTCATCAGTAAAGGATACACATCAATAGGATCAACGGAGGGATGAACCAGGAATTAAGAGATATGTAAATACAGAAAGTGGAAGAGACACAGAGAAAAGAGTAAAGCTTCGATAGCAACCGTGGAGTACTTGACTGGAAACCAGACCTGGAAATATTGATGAGAAATAGTACGTAGATAAATTAAAAAAATATATTAATGAATTTTGAAAATACGAAGAAATACCAAGTCCGTCCAAATATCAATTAGCTCAAATGAAGAAACGACAGAGATAAAAGTTTCAGAGATGCCATTCCAATGTAAATGGAAACGGTAACAATAAACGTGAAAAAAAAATATATATAAAATAGCAAAGCAATAGCAATAAGAATAAGGGTCAAAGCGGAAAAAATTTAAACTTGGAAACGGAGGTACTGTATATGCTTGAAAAAAAGTGCAGTGGTGCGAATGAAAGAGGGCAATGAATAGATAAGCGTGGGTGAAATAAAAACGCGCAAATACCTTGCACACACGGGTAGCCACATGCATTCGCACTCACTCACAAAATTTGCTCAACAAAAGCAGTAAGAAAAAAAACACCTCTCAAATAATGAAAAGTGGAAATTGTCATTTTGAATGAATGAATATGGCAGGTTAACGAAAGGGAAATATGATAACGGTTAAAAATACAGCACAATTACAGGAAAAAAGGGGAAGAAATAGTACTGTTTATACGAGGCACGCAAATTTTCATTGCATGAAAAATACACGAAGACAAATACAAACATCTCGATAAAGGCAGATATTTAGCAAAGCGCAGAGCAATATTCCGGCCCGAATAAAAATACCAATGACCTCAGGAAACGCCGAAACGTTCATTTAACTTAACAGATTATGTAACTGTACGGGAAGAGTGATGTGCATGTCAAAGGCCATGTCGGGGGAAACTGGCTCATGTTACGAGTTAGCCGGGACACGTCACTGGACATCCTCATTTCTCATCTCACATCACATCCAAAATCTGACAGGGGTCGCAGGGGAGAGAGAGAGAGAGAGAGAGAGAGAGAGAGAGAGAGAGAGAGAGAGAGAGAGAGAGAGAGAGAGAGAGAGAGGTCCCTACTGAATAGTCGAGCTCCAGAAAAATTGGCGGCGAGTCCTTCAGAAAATGAAACATGGCCAACTACCATCTTTGGAAAATAAGTTACCCAGATTGCCATTTAGAATTTTGTTTTTAGAATGAGTGATTAAAAACACATTAAAATGTAGATGACCAAAGGGATTCAAGTGCGAAATGAGTACACTTGATATCTAACAAAACCTCCAATAATAACAGAACCCTTAATTATATACGTAAAAGGAAACACCGTTTTGCTTTCAAATATAAACTGTCACTGTCCACTCCTTTCTCATTTTTACTGTACATCTTGAAGAGGGCCAAATATAGGGTGGAAATATAGTGATTAATTTCTATTTCCTTTGTTTCTTTTATGGGCCTTTTCAAAGAAACACGTAAAAGTAAGAACAAACGTAAGCTAATGTCGCTTAGCAACCCATAACTAGTACTCTTTAGGTATCACACATATTTCCGAGTTTAATAAATTAAATAATAAACATGAGTTTATCTGGGATATAATTACCCAATCATGCTGAAATTTGATAAGCTTACAAGACAAAAAAAAGTAATAAAAAAATAAAATATACTATTTAAAGTCGCATAACGTGAAATGTGGATTAATCATAAAAAAATGAAATAAACCTGAATAAAAAGATCAAAGAGGAAGGAGATTAAAATCAAACATTTCTCTAAGCCGTAAGGATCCCATGTGCTCTGCAGGGAGAGAGAGAGAGAGAGAGAGAGAGAGAGAGAGAGAGAGAGAGAGAGAGAGAGAGAGAGAGAGAGAGTAAGGTAAGTCCGGGAAATTCCCAGGATTAAACATTTGTTGATGAAACTGAACATACCATTCGATTTTCAGTTCATATTTTCTTTTAATTGGTACTGCGTTGTTTGACAACTAACCACTCCGTGAATATATTCTGAATTAAATACTGTTTACACAGTGAGCAACATAGGATAAAATAGAAATTGAGAATGTCACAAAAACTATGACGGCAGTGAATTAACTAAAATTGAAATTTTCCTAAGAATGGAGTGGAGCAATCTAAGACAGTAAAATTGTTTTTGTTCTAAATTATAATTCTTCTTCATGGGATTGACGTTCCTAAGACTTATTTAATTAGGTTTTATCCATGCAATGCAAATCATATTCCCACAAATATAAGCATGGTAAGGATAGCGTTTGGGAGAGTGTATTCATACAAATGAAAAGTATACAAAATATCTTGCATTTAGTGTCTTACTGGTACCTAAAAGCCATTGAAAGAGCGACTTAATGACCTTCTACACGTAAATGAGTCGCGTCTCCGCAGGTAATAGTTCCAGCTGATAATAAAAGGGTAAGAATAATATGTAAAAGCGACTAGGTGGAATTCCTAATTGTCTTTGAGGGAGAAAACATTAAGTCTCTATAACACTTCAAATTCACAAAGAAATATATATTATTTGCTTCAACGGGAAGGGTATTTGACGTTTCAATTTATTATTTTTCTCATGAAAATATATAGCCATGGGCTAAATCTAATAATGCAAAAATGTAATAATAAACCCTTTTTTCTTTTCTAAATATTTTCTTTTAAATAGACTTTCGTTAGCAGTAAGAATATACGAGTACTCAGAGCTACAGCATCCGTAACCAAAGGCGACTTATAAAATGAAAGGTTACCCCTTCAAGACTAACTTGTATCGTGAACTTGAATAATATTTAACTGAAATAAATACATTACTTCTCTTGTAGTTTATCTATTTACTTGTTTCCTTTCCTCACTGGGCTATTTTTTCCTGTTGGATCCTTTGGGCTTATAGCATTTTGCTTTTCTAACTAGGGTTGTAGCTTAGCTTGTAGTAATAATAATAATAATAATAATAATAATAATAATAGCTAAAAGACTGCAGTATATCAAAGGCGAAGTGTGAAGTATTACTAAATATTCGTGCGGATAATAACGTAGATACAACTGGAAAATATCCTTGTTTATTAGCCAAATGACTTATTGGAACACTTTTTCGGGTTCCAACAACCTCATATCCGTGCAAGACAATACTTAAACTATTGAATAGAACACAATATAAATGTTTTAAGCACAATCCAATCCAAAGGAAATAAAAAGAAACATTCATTAGGATTTGAATACTGTATTCAGAAAATCTTGCAAGGCAGGGGCCCCTAAGGATTTATGAAACATAGGACGCGGAATGAAAGAAAATTATTTTAGAATTATCAGAACATCATATGTCAGCTGAGATATCTTGTTTGAGTATAAAAAGAACTTTAACTATATCTTATGGATTATGAAGAAGGTAAAAAGAAATCATTTACAGGAACTTATGGAATTATTTTTTCTTTTATGAAGTTATGAAGTTGTATAAACAAAAAACTGAAGACGAAATTGAAATTTTTATCCATTGTTGTGGAAACAAAATAAAGTTCTACCTTTCAGCAGGAATGCTTGATAACTAGCCTTCCTTTCATTTAAAGGGATTTAGGTTCGATCCTGATGTGTTGGGAATAATACACACACACACACACACACAAATATATATATATATATATATATATATATATATATATATATATATATATATATATATATATATAGCAAAATACTATTCACTACATTTGCCCTTTTTTATCCTCTCAGAAACTACTTAGACTTTTAAGGTATCGCTTTAGGAGTTTAGGGTATCTTTGATGTAGCTTAAGAGGGAATGGAACAAGAAAATCACCTTGAACAGGATCTTTTACTTATGGTTTCACGATTTCTTGTTTCCCAGGGGATAGTGTGATGCAAATGCAGCAAGCAACGCTCATACAATAAAGAAGTATGCCCTATATATGTTTTTTCCACACAGCAACCGACATCATACTCCACCTCAAAAAGCTGTGGAAGTAATAAGCTAATTCCACCTCCGACTCTGCCATCATTCCGCTATTATATTGTCTTTTTTTATGCCAATGTCATCCTTATTGAGAAAAATCGTTGAATATATAACATGCAATTGTCAACTTCATGTGTCTGCTTGAGAGCCTATAAATACCTGTGTTGTCTCTAAATAAAATGTATTTTTTTGGTAGCTATCTTCGTATTAACTCCTCCCCCAGTTCTTTCACATTCGTGATGGAATGCCTCCAACACCCAGCCTACCTTACCGCTTCATCTACTGTATTTTCCAACGATGCTCACCACGGTGACTCATCCGTCCATGTTGACAAAGTGAAGCTCCCGTTCTTCACCAGCAGAGATGCGTTTGTCTGGTTTCAGCATGAATGGGTTCAGTTCCGCATCATGCAGCAAAGCAGACTACGCCCTCTCTGCAATTCCCGACAACACCTTCCCAGAAATCTCCAATTGACTTTGCAAGCAAAGGCATGTCCTCATACAGTATGGTGCCCTCAAATCATACCTCCTGGAGCAGTGCTCACTGTCAACAGCCGCCTGCTTGCACAAGATTTTACAACACTTCTAGGAACCGTTGAGAGATCAAAAGGTATTGATTGCCCTCACAGAAATGATCAGTGTCACTTACCTTCAGCCTACTGCAGACGGGTCTTCTCATGAAGTAAACCTCAGTCGTGCCTTTTGGGCACAATGCCAGCAAGAATCTGAGCAAGCTGCCATATCTGATGTCGACACCTAGCCCATGAAAGACCTGTTGACTAAGTCAGTGCCCTTATGGACAGCCACTTTCTCCACAGTTAAGAACTCCAACAACAACACAACTCCTAACGAAAGGGACTACCATATAACGCAGACTGAATATGAAGTAAATGTTTTAGGACATTGATGCCAACCCCGTGACATGTCAATGTGGTGAGGAATCCATCCACTATCTACCTATGCAGTCCCACGCCCTCACCCCAGCCAACAACCTCAACAGCGCCTGTTTGAGAACCCTTGCCCTCACTTGTGCTACTAACATTCAAGATCCAGGGTTGTTGTCAATAAATGTAGTACCGGATGTCAATGGTAAAAAAAAACGTGCAAGTCATCACGTATGGTGCTGGCCTTCCCCTCTGCCATGTTCCCTCTTATCATCGTAACCCTGTTATTCCAAGACAGCTGATGTCCACCATTTGGCCACCAACGGATCTGCTATCCCAACCCCCGGTTATAAGACGCCGACATTGTTGTTTGGGGGTGTCTAGTACCGGTGGAATTACATCATCACTAACTTTGCACTGCCCCTTATTGGTGCAGATTTCCTTGCCCATTTTCATCTCCTGTTTGACACCAAACAGCAATAATGGGTTTGGATTACAAGGGCTTGGTAGAAGCTCAACAAAAGGACCCAGAGTACCAAACTTGAGGACATACTCAACATCTCTCTATCGGGAAGACATCATCCTCGATGACTCCAACACTACCCTCCTCTATAGCGTCAGTACTGGTAGGCCACTCCTATAGATACCTGCCTTCATGCGCCAATAGATTTTTCAATCGGTTCATAATCTCTCACACCTCTCATGCCGATCTACTGGCCAGGTACTGAAGTCGAAGTTCATTTGGCATAGCATTACTAAAGATGCTAAGGAATGGGCCTGCACCTGTATTTCATGTCAAACTTCAAAAGTCCATTAACATACAGATTAAGATTTCGTCAGTTTTTGTCAACCTCGGCGTCGTTTTGCCCATATTCATCACGTTGAAGGGTTTAGTCCTTACCCATATCATTAGGACACCATTACCTTTTCACAGTCACTGATCGCTTCACTTGTTGGCCTGAAGCCTTCCCCATACAAAATGCAGCATCCGCCTCTTATACTACTAATTTTCCACATGGATAAGAAGATTCGGCATCCCAGAGCATATTTCTTCCAACAGGGATACTTCTTTCCCTTCTCAATGGTGAATATCATTAGGGCATCTTCTCAGAATCACCCTCCATCAGTCAACCACTTACAACCCTACAGCCAATGGAATGGTGGAACGTTTCCATCAAACCCACAAAGCATTTTTAATGTCCTGCTGCAACGACTCCAGTTGGTTCTACTCGAACTGAGGACAAATTAAAATGGTATATGGCTACCTGTTGGTCATTCCTATGGATTTTTCCTCGTTCACCACATCCTCTAATGATCTCCAGTGCCTCTGTCACATTATATGGAAATTTATCCCTTGCCAACAGACTTACAAGTCCCCACCAAAGCAGCACATACCGAAAGACCTCCACATCACAACCCATGTCTTCATGTCCATCGATGCTTGCAAGCCACCGTTTACAACCCCATATATGGACCCATTCCTTGGCATCCAACGTACTCCGAAAACTTTCCTCCTTAACGTTTGTGGTAAAGAGAATTGGATCACCATTGACCACCTAAAACCTATGTATCTACAGTAAGACGACCGGGCAACAGTACGACTCTTTCGGGCAGGTCACTTTCTTCCACATGCATGTCTGCTTCAGGAGGAGGCCATATAAATCACGTGCAACAAGCAACACACACACACACAAAGATGTAAGCCCTATCTGCGCTTCTTCTAAACTGCAACCTCCATCGGATTCCACGTCAAAAAGCAGTTGAAGTAACAAGTGAATGTCAACTTTATCATCATTCCGTTATAATTTTTACACCAAAGTCAATATTATGGAAAAACCGTTGAATATGCACATGTAATTGTCACCTTATGTGACCCCTTGGGGCCCATAAATACTTGTGTTGCCAGTAAATAAGTTAGTTGTTCCGGAGCAGTTTTCGTATTAAAGCCTCCTCCACTCCCGTCACAACAGCGTTATTTTCGTCATTTGAGACAGGGCTGCATTTGCAAATTTTTCTTTTTACAAAAAGAAATCTTTACTACATCTTCAGCCGAAACTATATACGAACATTTTACAAAGCCTTCTTCTATCCGTCTACTTTCTTTACATTTGAAGACAAAATTCCGGCAATGAAAGTGTGCGCAAATGAAAGAAAAAATAAAAAAGTTTGTATCTATGTGTGTGTGTGAGAGAGAGAGAGAGAGAGAGAGAGAGAGAGAGAGAGAGAGAGAGAGAGAGAGAGAGAGAGAGAGAGAGAGAGCGCGTGCGCGCAAAATGGCTAAAATTATGCAATGTGTGATATTTAAAAAGGGTGGAAGATGGAAGCGAATAACCATATGCAGTAATAATACTTGAATGATCACTAAACGAAAATATCAATGTAGGTATGAAATATTCTGGGAAAACTGGAAGTGCATTAGAAATGATGATACCATTTGGAAATGGAAACCCTTTCATAAAAATATAGTGGTAACCTAATGGTAATACAGACTTGTTCAAGAAATGGAAATGGAAACCAAGGCAAGACAAGAACCAAAACTGAGAAATATAGGAAGAAGATGATGATTCTGATTCTGATGATAATGATGATGATGATTATGTCAACGACGACAAGGGAAAAAGTGGATAGTGACCGCTGGACCAGATCGTCCGTTGATATCGGTTGCTATTCGTGACTGGAAGGGAAAATGGATTCCCCGTCGTAATGTCTCAGGTGAATTCCAAGGTAAATTGGAAACTACAGCTGACATGCAATTTAGCCTTTCTCGATTCGTTCCTTTTGCAATCAAGTCTATTTATTGCATCAAATGTCTTTCTTTTATTCTCGCAAATGTATGCAATTCCGATTCCCCTCAAATTTTTGTCTCAAGAAGAGAAATGTCATATTGGTGAGACAGTCTTCATGAAGCGTATTTCCTTCTGTCTTTCGTAGGGATATGCAAAGTGGGCCTTGGATCATACTTGTGATTATTTAATAAGAGTTTACACCAAAATGTGTATCATGTTGAAAGGACTATCGACTCCTCGGCTACTGGAACTTCTTATAGTCAAGGATAGGATCTATCCCTTAAGTCAAATTCACAGTAGTGCCCCAAAGAATGGACGACCAGCAGCTAAAGAATATCCATGCTTTAGGAACCTATATTTCAAAATATAACAATCATTCTAAATACAAATCTCAGAAATCATAGTTAGGTCACATCATACAGAGTAAACCAAATTCAAACTATTGAAATCATAAAAGTTTCTAAAACAATAATCTATATTAATTTCATAAATCAGAAATTATACTTCATTCAAACTAAAAACACAGTTTAGAATAAGAGAGATGGGAGATTTAAAAGAACATAAAAACGAGATACTAGCATTACAAGAAACATGAAAATCATGTAAAAAAAACACTCAACCATCTAAATTAATAGGGAATATTTGTAAAAAAATAAACTATTACTCTATATCTGACAAACCACCGATACTAATAAGAATTCCCACACCATTGCGAGCCAGATATCCGTTTTTCTTCATAATAAATAAAAAAAAAAAAAAAAAACCAGGGTAGCATAACATGCTAATAAATATCAATCAATCAACTTACCAAAGGGATCTAATCTTTCATATCGTGAGGGTTAAAAGACAGATGGATCGGCCGAGATATTCCCCAATGGGGAAAGCGTTCTCTGGTGGCATGTTTACGGGGATGGTCGAGGAGGCAGAGCAAGAAAAGAGGGCACGCGCTAAGGTAAGGAGAATGAGAAAGTTAAAGAAATAGCGGGAAGCAGAGAGCTATCAAGGAGAGGAAAGGAGCGATGGGAGAAAAATGGAAAAAAAAAAGATTGATGGTAGTTTGGATGGAGGAGATATTGAAAAGACAAAGAATAATAATCAATGCAACGAGGAATCATAATGAAAAAAGGATATGGGAAGAGTTTGATGTAATGAGAGAGAGAGAGAGAGAGAGAGAGAGAGAGAGAGAGAGAGAGAGAGAGAGAGAGAGAGAGAGAGAGAGAGAGAATACGGAAGAGAAAGGATACACTAATGGGAAAAATAGTATAAGAAAAATGGGGGAAGATTAATGGCAATAGTGACTGATGAGGAAATAAGGAACAGAAAGAGAAAAGGTATAAGAAAAACGGGTATAGAAAAAATGTACAGAGAAACAAGGGGAGAACTATAAAAGAAAACGAAGAATTAATAGACATACAAGAGAGGGGATGAGGGAAAGAAACAAGGTAAAAGGGAGAGAAAGAAAGACAAGTTCTAGGACAGGTATTACTTTGGCCGAAAAGAACAACAAATGACAAATTAAGGGAGAAAGATACATTTATAACAATATATAGAAAACTGAATGGCTGAGAAACTGCAGCAAAGAGAGATGAAAGGGACAGGGAGATTATGATGAAAGACGGAGGAAGGGAGAAGTTTAAGATAAATAAATGAAACATAAAAAGGGAACATTAAAAATGAAATAGCGAGGGCAGATGGCCGTTAGGTTGCTGGAAAGAGATAAAACACGAGGTGGACAAAGTGGATAACAGGGAAACGAGGGGAGAGAAATTCAACAGAGTTAGATGATTAATAAGAGATAAGACAATATGGGAAAAACAATTCTAAAAGGGAGAGTCAAGTTAAGAGCAAGAAAAAGAGAAATCAAGGGAGGTGAAACAAATTACTGCGGATATTTTAAGGATTTGGGGCAGGCAACATGAAAACAGAATGAACAGTTGAGCCAGATAGCCTATCTGCTCAGATGGATAATGACTTTTAGACCACCAGTCAAGAGGAGTCTTAGTGTAATGCCCTCTCCCATGGAAGACCAAAACTGACTTTTTAAAAAGCCTTGACCTGTCTATTATGCAATTCTGAGTGGTGAGAGTGTATAAACTGGGATGCAATATGTAATTTTTACGTATTTTCATAGGTACCCTCATCCACGACACCTATCCTGAAACGATACATAAAACGATATATGTCATCATATCTCTGGTTCTAATCCTCATAGAATCATAATCTTGGTATCTAAATGTTTGTTTTTAGTTCAAGGAATCCAGTGGTGACCCTTTTTATTCACTCATCATAGGCCATTTCTTTTTCTAAGGGAATTTTAGGTTTCAGTTCCAAAACCACATGCAGCAATTTAACACTCATTATCATCAATACAGTGAAAAAGCATCATACTCCTCATCCTCCTCATCCATCATCATCACCAGAGATCTGACGAAATACACCGTTTAATGCATTGCTTCAGAACAGGTGTCGCGGATGTGGGTACCAATGAAAATATGTAAAAATGCCGCATTGAATCCCAGTTTAAAACACGGTTCCCAATCAGATTTGCATTAAATACTGTGTCAATACTTTAAAAATATCAGTTTCATTCTGTCATGGGAACCCCTTTTGGCTGGTGACCTATTTGTTGTGTGACGAGATGAGATGCAACTGAGTACTTTATTATAGACACAGAGAGTATATATACACACTAGGTCCCGGCAAGAAGGTCACAAAATAAAACATGCTATTTCTTGTCCAACCGGCAACCGGTTCTGTTAACAGTTAACAATGAGAAATAGGCAGACAGGTTGATGCAAGTTGCTGTCAGTGCGAGGGGAAAGCGAAGATACAAGGGATAATATATACAAAAAAGAGAAATGTCGTTACTATGTACGATTGTCGTTACTATGTACGATCGTGTGACACACTGGTGGTACAGTTGATACTAATTGCAGACCTCCAAACTGACATATACAGTTTACTTAAACACATTTAAACAAAAATAAAATACTAACCATCACACTAATATGCTACTCGCAATATCGTAACGAATGTGTAATATGAAATAAGAGTGGACGAAAAGGAAGTATATTAGCAAACATTGTGGAACATATACTTAAACTAAATCAAACTTCCGTCTAAACCAACCGCAATGGTCATAAACAATTGAGATATCAGCACACTATTCTATCTTACTTCTAATCCTCTTGTTTTTTAAAGTTTTTATAGCTTATACATGAAAGATTCATTTTAACACTGTTACTGTTCTCAAAATACTTTATTTTAGTTGTTAATTGCCTTTCTTGTAGTTTATTTTCTTATATCCTTTCCTCACTGGGATATTTTCCTTGTTGGAGCCCTTGGACTTATAGTATGCTGCTTTTTCAGCTAGGATTGTAGCTTAGTAGATAATAATAATAATAATAATAATAATAATAATAATAATAATAATAATAATAATAATAATAATAAATTATTATTATTATTATTATTATTATTATTATCATTATTATTATTCTTATTGTAGGACCTCCAGGAAATACTTGGATATTTGAAGAGCCAGCTTCACTTTGTTGTTATGCTGACCATATGGGTTCGTTAATCATTTACTGTGTAAATGGAAAGATAGTAAATCTGTTGCTAACTAGGTCTTAAAGTCGTGATCGAGCCAAGCCGAAATGAAAGTAGTTGCTTGACTAGGAAACAGATTTTGTAAAAAATCAGTCTTTTAATTATCAATCCCTGTTAATATTAACGTTATGGTTTTCATCATAACATTTGGTGTCAGCTCAGAATTATAAGCCGACCCCACGATGAGAAATAACCTGACAATGACAAACACAAGAAGTGTTTGACTCTATTGCATGCCATTGCTAGATGCTGAAGAAGACTGATGCTGTGATTCCCCATCACGGCAATACCTACCTACTAGTGATGTCATCTACATCTTTGTTTCACGTTTATGCTAAGTACGTGTTGTCTATTAGTTATTTCACATGCCTTATAAGTATCTAAAATTCACGTGTACTGGAGAGAGAGAGAGAGAGAGAGAGAGAGAGAGAGAGAGAGAGAGAGAGAGAGAGAGAGAGCATACTCTTATATCTGGTAAAAAAGCCACTAAGTTATACAGCGTATGAATAGTAAAAAGAAGGGTACGTAACTAACAGAAACAAAAATGACAACAAAGCCAGGCGCAATAACCTCAGTAAATGCTACGTCAACAGTAGTTCCTTTTGGAATGGTTATTAAATGGTCAGTTGACTTAGGGATCTGAAACATGAATTAATTCAATATATGCACACATAGAAAAAAGATAATTGAACCCCATATTCAACTGCAGGAAGCATAACCATTTTTAAACTATGGTAAAAGAGATATTGACCATTGGTGAAGTACATTCAAATCTCGTCCATTCATCACCTGGGGTACTTTTGAGTTAAACATCCGTATAATATATGGATCCGAGGATGAAAGTGATGAAGTTTTTACGCTACGCTCTATTTCAAAGTTAATGGATGGGGAGGGACATTCGTTAATACGAACCACAGCTTTGATTGGGGATTATCTGTACCAATAGTCCATTAAACTTACGGCTCCGTCTTGGTCTCATTATCATTATGTTAATATTGATAAGCTAACACAATTATTACAATTACTTTTTATGACATCGTTATTGCCTGGCAGATTAAATAACAGTCGCTGATAAGGTTACGAAACATACCATGAAAGTACATGATTTATATCCTGCTATACAGAGTATTGGTTCAATTATTTTTAACACAAGCAATTAAATTAATAATGTGCCCTCTGTTATCAGTAAACCCAATAATAGCTGTAATAGTAAATACGTTGCCCAGAAATAAATGATTAACAAAAGTTGAATGCGCAACAAAAGTTTCCGAGGGTAAGGATAATTTTTTCAGAATGTATAAAAACACGATTCATTGTTTGCTTTGGTTGATGATTGATTGATTGATGTGAAGTTCTCGGGCATCCTGACATCGAAGGTCATTGACACCGATTTGGCTGATGATTGCATTGATATTGAAGAAGTATATTACTATTATTATATTATCACTTGCCAAGCTACAACCCTAGTCGGAAAAGCAGGATATTATAAGCACAGGGGCCCCAACATCTTGGATGCTCGTAACATCTTGGATGCTCCAACCAATCGTTTAATTTTTAGACAATTCTCAATAATGCATTCATGGGTTAAATTAATTGGCATAAGAAAAAAAATCCATTGATTTCCTAGGTTCCGTTAATGTTGAACATAAAAATTCCATTTCTTTGATATCATCGTAGTCAATAACATTAATATGTGCTCTGTAGTACTTTTAGGATAAAATTCAATGGAATTAAATATCCTTATTGCAAATCCAGCAAAAGAAATGTTTATGATTTGGATTAATCCCTATAAAGGTGAACGTTATGATTTTCCCCATAACAAATGCACATAGCCTTCATTCCTACCGCGATCCCTTTGGACTCTGAGGAGCCAGTTTCCTTGATGTGTCTTCTTTAACTAGTTCAATCGAAAGTCTTTTCCTCCATCAAATCATCCACAAATACTGTTCATAAATACGAGAATTATGGTGATTCAGAATACCTCGAAGTGGTCTACTGAAATCATATTACGTACTAAATTGTATCATGTAAGAAAATCATAGCATTATAACTTCAAAAATACCTTCTATTGGCTAGTAAATAACAGACGAGCTTGCTCAATTCTCGGATTTCCTAATGTACCCAACAGTCTTTTCCAAATCCTCCACACATAAGTAGCTATTCCCTTGACACAACTAGCGACAGACTCTATTTAATCTTGCCTAAGCTTAAGGAATTTGCTCACAGATCATGCTTGACAAACAAAGCAACTGAGACACAGACTCGTGGAAGCAGCAGAATTAATTCCACCGATTCTAAAAACAAACATTGACTTTGAAACGTTCTCTGCACGGAGACGCGTCTGTCAAATACGTGAATTTATTCAACCATCGTTTATCTATTACTGCATATTATTAAGTTCGCTTAGCTAATATAATTTCTGTTGGTTAGATCCTTTTTATTCACTCTATGAAAAGTAAGATTACTTAAAAACCTGTTACTACCGCACAACTTCCCAGTAAAGTCGGCCACGGGACAAATGTTAAATGCATTAAAATTAATTTATCCTTTGAAACCGAATTGTGGAGAGTAAAATTTACTTTGGGATAATCTAACCATGGATTGTGTTCTTAAATTTTCTGGAGATGTCTTCCTTCAGTAGTTTATTTCACAAAATGGTAATCCATTCCCAGATATTAACAGATTTTCTGGTGAATTCATTAGAGGGTCAAACTGAAGAAGCAACCCGTTAGATTGATATGATAATCTAGATTCAAATGTAATAAAATAATTAATTAAACTTCGTAAGTTTGACGAAACTAAACGGCATCAGTTTTTATATGGCATTGTGTATAAAAAAGAAAAAACTAAATAAAATATTCACACTTCATAGGCCTGGCAATAAAGATTAACATTACATAAGATACCAAAAGCTTGGCCAAAGTAATACTCCAGATCCAAATAAAAATTTCCATATAACTTTTTTTAATGTATCTCCCATAGATCAATGATAAATTCCATAACAGAAATAGGGCAATTTGGATATAAAGGTGTTTATAAACTTTCACATAAATTCAAATAATTTTCTATAGATATAAAAATTCCATTAGACCGAATCAGTTTATAGGGTCTTTTCATTAAATTGTTAAACCATGGCAATTCAAGGTGGATGTTTTCATTACTTGAATTCAGGTACAGCCATCGACTGTTTTTACCCGACGGGGTCATTTAATGCCTAGTTCTTTTAATAAGAATAAATGCATGGAGCACCTTACTATTCTAAGCCCATACTTTTCAAATGCTTACAATTAACTATAAGATCATTATGCTGAACACGCCCGTGGTTGGATTGAAAATGTAGCTACTAATAATTTCTCATAATGGTAATGATTTGGACATTCTTTCCCACTGTCTTGCCTTTTAAAGGGATTATTGATTTGCACAGATTTTATAAATCATTATATAAAAATAACTTTGCTGAAGTCTGTTTAAAAGTGTATACTACCTGAAAAAAT
>NC_090726.1:142762351-142779851 GCF_036898095.1 Palaemon carinicauda | reverse complement strand
AAAAGGCGATGTTAGTATGATAAATTATTAAGATATGTTGACCTTTAAACGGCAAATGTTTTTCTAATCTAAAAACAAATTTTCATGATTAAACTTTGATACTTCATAATAAAAACTTAAGACCGTATACACTTATTGAAGCAATTTCAATAATTTTACATTGATATCGTACATATATTTACTCTTGAGGAAAATCCACCAGATTTCAACGCGGGCCTTTTTCAGTAATGCTATTCAAGGCTAATAATAATAATAATAATAATAATAATAATAATAATGATAATAGATTCTAACCTAGTGACACCAGATATAATGGTGCCCCCCCCCCCCTCCACCTTTATATCCGGTGTCACTAGATGAAAAAATTTCATTTAGTAGTTTCATGTGGGAGGTGGAAGTGGTGGTGGGATGGGTTACCGTAAAGACACATTAGTTCAAATGAGTTGCTTAATATTGACGTCCTTCCTTCATAATGGTGTAAAGTATTCACAGACAAAATCTCGAGACAATAAATCTTACGAGTAACAATATGATATCAGAATTACATACAAATTGAATGTCTTTCAAACGCGTAATCCAATCTTCATATGGCAGTGTAACGGGAAAAAAATCATACGAAAAATGACCATGTTTTGATCTGCAACATATTGGTTTGTTCAGAAAACAATAATATTTTACGTAGTACCTCCATATACATATGAAAAACACCATTGATTAGCTGTAATATTTACATAATAATAACATCAAATTACAATAGAAAATGTTTACATAAATGTTCACAGATTCATAATTACATTATGTGAACTAATAATTACACCAACATATATTTACAAACACTTTGATATGAATAATCAGCATATGAATATACATAATTTCCAAGCACACGTGAATATCATCTTCATAGAGATTCCCATTCCGCTGCACAATATCGTGTTCCCTAAACCCACAAACAAGCTGTAACGCAGAGATTGCGTATTCACACCACCTCACATTGTTTGGCTGGAAACAATTACCCACAAGCATAACACAATAGTAACGAGGCCTTGGTGCGTAGGCAGGCCGCAGTCAGAGGAAAGATTTATTCCTCCACCACTTCTAAACAAAAGGCTCTGATGGGGGCTTACCCGAGTTACCTATTATCTCACTCTTAAGGACCTTCCTTCCTCGAGCGGAAGGTATTCATTAGTGTGTTTGTGTGTATGTGGGTGGATGCTTTTACGGAAATATGAAATAACCCACGCGGACATAAAAAGGTTTATAAACAGTCAAATCTATCTATTTTCAGTTTCCAAGAATTGTAAATAGATAGGGTTAAAAAAATGATCGAAATCAGGTTATTTCAATAAGCGCCTTTCTGTTTGTAATTATTAAATGCGTACTTTAAAGGAAATATTACTAAACTTGTAAGACATCAAGAAACGATTCTCATTCCCATACAATAACAAATTTGCAATGGTGATGTTAATGAGACAATAATGTAATTCTCCAGCTAAATTAATGTTAAAACAATAAGGTTCCAAAAGCAGAAAACCATCCGTGCAAATTGAATTGCAAGATATGTAAGGATAATCGCACGAAAGTATCCAATAATGTGAGCAAATACACAATGCAAAGGGCGTCATTAGGAAAAGGATCACACCGTTTCATACTCGGCTTCGCTTGTCAACAAGATCGTAAAAATAATTATTACCGTCAACTGTATGCAATGATAGCAGTAACTGATCATAATAAATTATGCGTATCTATTCAATCAATTTTTATCTATTGACTCACCTGTCGAATGTTTTGGAAATATGAAATACTTCTAACGCTAGATTAACCGTTGCCTTTATATTTTTCATAATATACATACCAATATCATGCAAGATAAGGTTAAGAGGTTAAATTACAAGTGACATTTTTTCTTATATGGCAGAAGCATTTTAAATTCACAATCAGATTTACTAACTATTTCTATCAATAAGTTAATTCTCACCCCTCATAACATATTTACATGATTTTCTCTGTCTTTCATAAAGCATAACGTAAATCTTTTAGAACAGGAATGAAATGGAAGTTCCTATTCAGAATCACGTAGAGCCAAGCATTCTAAACTTGACAGTTGAATAATGAAACCACCTTTAGAATTAATTCAGATTTACCCGCATCTTCATACTAGGTTTCATTAGTGTTATTACTTCTGTATTCATTTTGTTTATTTTATTATTAACGGTGCCATATTGATATTAGTATCGTGACTTTTTTTCTTTTCAGGTATGTTCTTATAATGGAGCTACCGCTATTCACCAGGTAGGTAAGGTGCATCTCATTAAAGACGCCAGAGTCAAAGAACGAAGGTAAAAACTATTGAAAACCTGCAATCTAAAGTATTAGAGACACCAGCAGATTTATTACTGAATGTTAGTAATGACATCTCATCTTTTCAATGTGATTAAATTTGATGATAAAATCACTTTGAATAAAAACTGTTTTAAAATCATTAATGTCCGCATGTTGTATATTCGATAACAATTCACGCAGAAAGAAAATATGCTACATAAAATTATGCTTCATTTAATGAGCAATACAGAATGGAAAAGCATGAAGCTAGTTTAAATTATTGAGATTTTAGAAGGTACAAAAGACGATGAATAACTCAAGTAATAAAACTTTATGTAGGCACTCCATAATTGAAGTCATTTCCAGAATATGAACCGCAAATAATTACCACATAAACTTATTATAGCCATGAAAGATAAAAGAAATTAGATGAAGGCAGCCTGCCATTATTGGAGTAAGCGGTTTTGAGCCCACTTATTCCCGCAGTCTTGTTTTCCTTAAGGATAGTTAATGACTAAATCAATTACATAAATCATCCAGGAGAAAATAGGGATATAATAATAATAAACACCACTTTCAGAATGCAAAGTTTTAGAAACCCATAAAAAAAGGCAAAGGCAAAATTCCAAAGCATGAAAGTAGTGGAATGGAAAATATCCACTTCCGTAAGTGAAGGATTGCAGACATTTAAGGGTATGAAGGTGGGTTGCCAGGTGATATTAGTCGGCAATCTTTTTATCCAAATATACTTATCTTCCCCTAAAATAATCAGGTGTTTACTTTCCTCTTTGCTATATTGCCCCCAGTGCCCAATCGAAGCTCTTATCGAAGACAGTAAGAAGGTTATTTGAGGAAAATTCTCTCTCTCTCTCTCTCTCTCTCTCTCTCTCTCTCTCTCTCTCTCTCTCTCTCTCTCTCTCTCTCTCTCTCATAAATACATCGATTGTAACTGGGAAATATCCTTCTATTTGGAAACAACCCCTCGTAAACCCTCTTCACAAGAAAGGAGACAAGGACGACCCTGGTAATTATAGACCTGTTTCTATCCTTCCCGTAATATCGAAAGTAATAGAAAAGATTGTATGTAATCAGTTAATGGAACATCTAGAAAAAAATAATTTGATTTCTAACACTCAGCATGGATTCCGTAAAGGTTTATCAACAGAAACAGCTTTGATGAAATTAACAGATGAAATTTATAAAAATATTGATAGAAAAAAAGTTTCCATATTAATTTTATGTGACCTATCAAAGGCATTTGATAGTGTCAACCATGATGAATTGTGTAAATCTCTTAAGGAACATTACATTGATACGTTCTGGTTTCAGGATTACTTGAAGGATAGAAGTCAGGTAGTTAGATTAGGAGACGTAAATTCTTGCATTGAAAAGGTTGAATTTGGAGTCCCACAGGGATCTGTCCTAGGTCCAATTCTGTTTTTAGTCTACGTTAATGACATGATTAAATACATAGAAAACTGCTTGCTAATTCAATACGCTGATGACACCCAAGTTCTTTTGGCTGATCAAATAGAAAATTTAGATGGCTTGATAAAAAGGGCTGAACTAATATTGCTCAAAATTAAGAAATATTTTCTAAGAAAAGGGCTATTATTAAATGCCACTAAATCAGTGCATGTTTGTGGGTAGCTCACAGTATATTAGCAAAATTCCAAATGACATTATAATAAAATGCGATGGTGATGAAGTAAAGATAAGTCAACATGTGAAAAATCTAGGTCTACACATGGACAGGTACATGACATTCAGTACTCACATTGACGAGCTGAGTAGAAAAGTTAGTGGCATTCTAATGTATTTAAGTAGAGTAAAAGATTACTTTGATGATACTACTCGAGCTTTTATTGTGGAAAGTCTGGTCTTGAGTGTAATAAACTACTGTATTAAGATATGGGGGTCTACTAATGATATGCACATGGAAAAAGCTCAAAAAATCCAAAACTTTGCTGGTAGAGTAGCCGTTATTGGGGGTGAAAAAACACGATCACATCACCCCAACCCTCCAGCAATTAAAGTGGATAAAATTAAAAGAAAAGTGTATGTACGATGTTTGTGTTTTTGTTTTTAAAAGTTTGAGAAAAGAATATCCCAACTGGCTATACACATTTCCTACAGTTGGTAATTGTAGGAATGCATTAACCAGACAGAATGAAAATCTATATGTAGACAGCTATCGAACTGATTTGGGTTCACGCTCAATGGCAATAAGGGGCCCAGCTTGCTGGAATAAACTACCTCTGGAAATAAGAAAATGTATAAATGTTAGTTCTGATTTATTCAAAAAGAAACTTAAGCAATATTTTTTAAATTTTACTTGAATGTATATATATCCTAAATTTTTACAATCCAATTATTGTGAATTTTATGTAAATAATTTATATTGTTATGTAACAGAATAATCATTTTATAATGGAATAAAGGTTTTGACTTTTTGACTTGACTCTCTCTCTGTGTACATGTATGTTACCAGCGCTAAGGCATAAACATGACACAAATTGTTTGGGTATATTCTTTACTTGTGATATGAAATGGCACTAGTTTTGGATATAAGGCTTCAAAAACTGGACAAAGTTACTAATTGCGCAATTCGGTTTTGACAACAAAGCCATCTTTTGTTTAATAAAATGTATAACAAATGTCCACAATGACCACAACTTCTCGATTTCATACGTGTTTTCATACGCTTACCACTGTAGGTCTTGAATCCAAACTAGAAATTAATAACCGATTTGTTTCCTCATGGTACTCCAAACCACAAACGACTGTATTAATGGGTTAAACAGTTCGGATCCTGTTAGGAAGGAAGAACCACTTCTTTAATATTACCTTTTTATTCAAGGCTTACAGTTGCATGCGTATAAATTTTTTTTTAGAATCGAGGAGAGGTCTTACTGGAATTTCAAAATACGTTTCCGGTTATTGTGGTTTACTACTGTTTTCGAATAATGTTTTCATTTGATAAATCCTATTAATTTTCTTTATAATTGTTTAGTGGTTTCATGTTTTTTCTTATTTTGTCAACACCATGACCTCTGCCATCGTATTGAAAATTTGTTCACAACTTTTTTTTTTTTTTTTTTAATAATTCCACATGTATGGGTACCACATATTCTCGAACACGGCACAAAGCGCTAATCCGAAAAGCCTAATTTCATTGATATACACCTACGCACCATTGTTCCCTGTGTGATCTGTTATTACATTTTATTCAAAGGCCAATGGGAATTGGTTTGAAATTCTTGCGATTTTGAACTTGAAGCAAGAATAATGTATCCAAACCATTGTGCTGAAAATTTAGTTCATCTTTTTCTCTATTTCTTTACTTCAGTAGCTTTAACCAAGAAATGGACTGGATAACTTCATTACTGACTTAATTTTTGTGTACAGGCTGATTTTAAAATAAATCAATTTGTTAATGTGATCATTTTGGGACGGCAAAGAGTATTTGTAAGTAAACATACTAATCAAACTATATAAATCAAAGAATTTAAAGTTTCAACTTAGATATTGGCATGACTACAGGAAAATTATGAAATTCTTGCATGTGAAGGTAATATAAAGTTTATGTTTAAAAGCTCTCGACATTAATCTTACAAAACCATCCATGAGCATTTTTATTAACAAAAAGAAGAACGAATAAACCGTTTGAAAAAGTCGTTGGGAGGGTTATATGTCGAGGATTATACCTTGCAATATTTCCACCTCGTTTGTAACTTGCATCCAGCCATTATTCATAACCACATCGAATGCGGCTCCATGACTTTCGTGATTATTTTGAAAAACTCAGCGTGTATTCAACAACTTTAGGTTCACCATAATCCTACGTAATCCTTCCAAATACACCACAACTCCAGTATAATCAGGGATTTAAACATCGAGATCTGAGAATTCTAGGAAATATAAAAAAGTAACAATATAAGTATCTGGCTTTCATTACAAAATGAGTAATGCAGTTGATATTTCGACTAGTACGACACTTACAAACCTTTATAATACTAAAACTATATTCAAAATTAGAAATACAAATAAAATCCTTCTATGTAAATGCCGTGTTAATTTTACGCAAAACTTGAATGTCAGTAAATTAAATATTTCTAACAAACATATCTTTTTCATTTGTAAAAAACTAAGTTAAACGTATTCCAATTTCGTTTACTATAACGAGACAACCTAATATTTCACCTTTGTCGAATTCTAAAGATCTAGATTACTTGGCATCAGGTATGTGACAACCCCCTATCCTGATATATTTCGAGCAATTTCTGCTAATATAGCAAATGGTATGTCTTAAGATTCGCTACGAAAATGTTTTCCATCTATTTCAATAAATCTCCTTTTCTAATAATCCTTACCACATATATGTTTTCTTGTCAGACTTGTTTTTCTGGGAATATATAACCCAAGAATTCGTTACAAAATATTTATGAATTTGTTAGAATACTTTAATACTCGAAATGATATTAAACACGAGTGACTCAGAACAACTTCAATTATTCTCTTCCATTTATCACCATCAAACTTTCTGCCCAATAAATCCTTCATTTGCCTCCACCTCATAAATCTTGATCTTTTTCTTGATCACATTCCTTTGATATTTAGTCCTTCCTGCAAGACCCAATTTTTCGAAAATCGTTGTTGCTTTTTGCCAATGCCCCGAGGCAATGACGGCATCGGCCGATGAGGCGGTCATGTGAGTGATGAAGGCATTATTCAAATCGTCCGCTGAATCCCGTAGGATCAACCACCACAAAAGGACTGTTTACAAAAGGAAGACCAAGGGCTGTTGGTGGGCCTTTGGGTGGATCAAGGTGAGGAGGAAAAATGACCCTCACTTTCTTCGCCACGATCTTTGGCAATTTATTTGGGTTAGTTCAGCTTTTTGCATAGTCTTCGGTTTTTTTTACATACCTTTTATTTTGTTGCATAATATTTGGCGTTTTATATACATTTATTTGTTATGATACCGAAATGTTCACAAAAGTATACTTATTTGAGAATATCGAAAAAGAAACTAGAAAATATTCTTGCTTGCTCAGGTATCGAAAAGTAACTACACTGACTTGGTCACGTATTCCGTGTTCCAGACAAACAAATTTTATATAGACAGCTAAAAAATGGCCACAAAAGACCTGGAAACCCCAAGAAAAGGTAAAAATCGAGACCAGTCAACCTTAAAAAGAGGGAAAATTCCATCAACCACCCAGGAATTCCTTGTCATATATATATATGTATATATATATATATATATATATATATATATATATATATATATATATATATATATATATATATATATTATACATACATACATACATACATACATACACACACACACACACATATATATATATATATATATATATATATATATATATATATATGAATAAATAAATCATTGCAACCCTATGATCTGAAGAATGAGTATTACGAACATGGTCACAGGCCTAGACCAAGATTGCACAGCACATCCCATCCTTAAGAGTCAACAGCTATCTACCAGACAAGAAGTTCTCATGGTTCCAAATCCTCTTAGGACGAGTCCAATATTTGTTAAGGAATGCAAGTCAAAGATTGGCACGAAGAGCCTTAGGAAAGTACATACATCGTGGAAGTAATGGCCCCACGTCCAAACTCTCCACATACTACAACGAAAAACGTCATCAGTTAGTCAAGTTATCGGAGAGTATGGAAAGCTTTTTTCCCCCCCGAAGTAGTTGTTGAAACTTACGCCTACATTATTAAAGAGGAAGCTCAGAATCCTACAAGAAAAACGTTTGGTTGGTAACAAGTATCAACATATACAATTTAAAAAAAAAATAAAAATCGTTTATGCAAACATTCCATTAATTTTCAAAACGGTGACGTTCAGCAGAAACCATAGTTGAAATCTTAAAACAAATCAAAGGACTCTTATCCAATTGGATTTCCATATTATCACGAGGGCAAGGGGAGGATCGTCCTGTCAGTAGTATAATAGGCAATATACCTAGAGATGGAGGGAGGCTAGTTTTGTCCTTCGTCATAAAAACTAACAAACTGTTGTGCACTTGTTAGCTGCAGGGCACTTTCAGCATCCACAACAATGCCCGAGAGACAAGAGAGCAAAGGGAGAGAGGCCTGGAACCCAAACCCTTGAAAAGATAGTCATTAAAATAGGGCTGAATATGACTCTGTTACCAAGATGTCATATAAGATTTCTATGTAACTTTCTATTCACTTTTTATATTTTTATGGGTATGCGTACAAAACACGCATAGTCATTATACTGGCATACGAATACACATACATACATACACACATACCCAAATATATATATTTATATATATATTTTAGTTTTATAAAATTGGATCCATTGTTCTTCAAACTTAGATCAAATATAAACTTTATGTTTTCCCCTCTTTTGACCCTTTCTCTCGAAAATTCGTTACAGCTATAAATAATTAAATTTTGTAATCCATAAAAGTCCAGCAATTATCTCTCTCTCTCTCTCTCTCTCTCTCTCTCTCTCTCTCTCTCTCTCTCTCTCTCTCTCTCTCTCTCTCCTTTTCCAATGTTCCTGGAACATATTCAGATTCGTACCTAGTCGCCGATGGTAAAAACAACAGATGGTGCAAAAGACGTTTAGAACAGGATGAATTTATTAAAACTTTAGCCACTAGATTTTAAAATCCACAAAATGCGACTTATAAAGTTTAATCTTGAAATCCTAAAAGCTGCAAGTCATTCAATTCACTGTAAAAACATAACTATCGGAACACTAAATTTTTCTCCATTACCCTTATGTCTTTTACCACGAAGGCAAGATGCATGGTAAACATATTTCATTTACCTATTTTCCCGTTTTTTTTCCATGATGGTGATAAGGAAATATTGTGAAATAAAAATATTACTTCAGAAATAACATTTACTTTGAAAACAGCATTTGTACGAAAATTATATATAGAAACAGAGCGTGTAGTGGCATTATAGTCAATTCAAAATAAAAAAAAGCCGTACTGAAATATTTCATTTAGAACTTGGAAAATTACGCTCAAATTATATTCTATTTTCAAATAGCAAATGTAGAGTAATTATACTTTCTAGGCACACGAAAAGTCATACCAAAATTATATTTCCGTTAGAAACAGTAGTATCACAAAGTGTATTATATTTAGAAAAAATAGTTATACCAAATTATTTAAAATTAAGAAACAAGTTGACATGCTATACATAGTTATCTCGTATTATGAATCAGTAGAAACATTATCAAAATTGTTTGATTCACACTTTGTATCGAAATTAGAAAAATAAGAACTTGTATCACAATTGCATTTAATTTCCAAACAACAGAATCCGTACAATATTTAATTTGATTTAGAAATAGGAAATGTAGGCAAATTACATTACATCTAAATGTAATAAATGCTGTACCGGAACTACCTTTTATTTAGAAAAAGCAAAAGCCTTCGTGAAACTATATTTGATTTAGAGTCTGGAGAATCTCTCCCAAAACTATATATAATTATTTTTCGAAAAGGTGAAGTCTTAACAAAATTACGACGATGTTCCGAATTATATTCTATATTCATATTTAGGTAACAGGGGAAGAAAGACAAGAATTGAATTTGGTAATAAGATTATACTGCAGTACAGTATTTCTGCCTTTTTCAAACTACTGGGCAAACAGACGTTGAGAAATAGCAGAATAGATAATTATATTTCTTCAAATGATTATAAACATGGAAAGGGAAGAGAAATGGAGAAATAACAACAAATGAACGAAATTCTAAAAGGTATGCAATACTATATATTTAGAATAAAAATACTGTTCGGTTCTTTAAAAATCAAATTAAAATACTCTTACCAATTTGGTGAAGTCGAAAAAAATCCAATCAGGCCAGTGTATAAATATACAGTATATTTCTGTCATACATACATACTGTACATACATATATACAGTATATATATATATATATATATACATATATATATATATATATAAAGAGAGAGAGAGAGAGAGAGAGAGAGAGAGAGAGAGCCGCATAGTGAAATACAGTTTGAAGATACGTGTTCGAGAGAGAAAAATGTTACTGAATAGAGCAAGGAAATCAGTTAAAAATTTGGGAACGTGTTTAAGAGAGAGAGAGAGAGAGAGAGAGAGAGAGAGAGAGAGAGAGAGAGAGGTCCTTGTTGAAAACCCAAATGGAAAGAGCTGGTTATTAATAAATTTAAAGGTGTATTTCTCTAGTTCTCTTTTAATTTTATGCAAATCTACGAAATACACGAATTTACGAAATACACGAATTGTATAATTATGAAGGGGGAAGCACAAGTAACAATCTAGTCATAGTACAAAAGTGACAATACCTGTTAAGAAAAGCCAATTTCCATACACGTCAAACAAATGTTAAAGCTAATATAATGCCTGACTGTGCCCCTAAACCAAATGTACCTTCAATATCATAAGTGTACGTTGTATATAAAATACCGTAAAACCATACACCAATGCTTAACATACATATATACACACAGAAACACTACATACATACACATACACATTATATATATATATTATATATATATATATATACATATATATATATATATATATATACATATATATATATATATATATATATATATACTGTATAATATAATATAATATTCGTGCTACAAGCCACCTCCTACGCAATGTGATTGAGAGTGATTTAAAGTAGGACGTAGAAACAACGATAATATGAATAACAACACACTGCATAAAATTTTAACAAGGTCATTAATCTTTTAGTAAAATTTATTAAACATTAGGAGTAAATTTGAGAGGTATAATTAAATAAGAAAGATAAAAAGTCCATTTCCTATGCAACGCAAACACTGATGTTCATATCTATATTATGGCTAACCAAGCCTAAACCATATCCAATATACAAGTTGCAAAACAAAGGCAAATAAAGGAAAATAAATAAACCACATGACGCATGCTTGCAAACGCATCGCTTATACGCACAAGGCGCAGAAACGTACACCCGACCATTTCGTTTTGAAGGAACCTGGCAGCTTTAATAGAAACGAGAGAGAGAGAGAGAGAGAGAGAGAGAGAGAGAGAGAGAGAGTTCCCTGTAAACCCCAACACGCTGTCCAAAGAAAGGAGGGAAGAGGGGGGGGGGGGAGACAGGGATGCATTGTCAACATGGATTCCATAGGCGTTCATAGCAGAGGGTTGCCCATACTAGTCTACGGTAAGAGTTTACATTTAAAAACGTAAACAAGGGAAGATTTGTCAATATGATGAAAAGAACAGCATAGAACAGTTTTTAAAGTTATATTTAGAAGACCCCAGTACATTTTGAGAATCTAAAGAAGAGAGAGAGAGAGAGAGAGAGAGAGAGAGAGAGAGAGAGAGAGACAGAGAGAGAGAGAGAGCTATCAATTTAAAATCCTTCGAGGGTGCTTTAATTACAAAGCTAATTGTTTATGAAGTATATTTTCCAGAACAGCACTAAACCTTAAAGCTGCTAACAGGCTATTAATGCTCACTAATTATTAAGGGATATACCAGGGATACTCCAATTTTCACTTTAGATAAACACAAAATTCTCGACCAACTGTGAAATGTACGATGACCATCCCACGCTGCATTAATTTTCTATTTAATTACTGGCCTTATTTACAGTTGAAGTATTTTCTTATAAATTACGGTAAATAATATAAACAGAAGTATTTTCACTAAATAATTTGATATATTTTCCAAGTTCACCTTTAGTACTTTATTTCCAAAATAACTCTTATTATATTAGGAGACAAGATACAAATATATGTATATATATATATATATATATATATTATATATATATAATATATATATATATATTTATATATATATTATATATACATTACATATATAATATATACATATATATATATATATATATATATATTTTATATATATATACATTATATATATATATATATATATTACATACATACAATATAATATATATATATATATTATATACATACAATATATATATATATATATATACATTTGAATATATGATATTTCACTTCCCAATAAGTCCATAAACACAAGACGAAATTCCGACTTCAAATTGGTCAATAAAAGACGCAAATGGAAACACACAAAGGAAAAACAAAATATGATATAAACTCGCATCTCAAACTGCATATCATTACGGTTCCACAATTCTCTGAATGCTATTCATCCTCTTTACCAGCCTCTCCTATTCACTCTTTGGGTACAATTGCTCTAATTATCCAACTGGCAAAGGTATACATCCCAGATAATGTGAAGATAAAGCTGATCCTCTTAATTCCCAAGTTTCGATATGGAAACAAGCTAATACCGACAGAACCACAATGAAAATGTTTGCAGCCTTGATAGAACTTAAAGGAACTGAATTAACAATAATAAATTGAAAAATTTCATATTTTTTGCATTGCTCATGCAAGTGTATTACAACATTTTCCGGTAGCTAAGATTATTCAAAATGTGTTTTTTTTTTCATTGTGAACATTCAGAAATTCATTGTTAATAACAAATAAAAATCTGAAATCCACAATTAAATTCATTATTACCCATTCAAACTCGTTACAGTGGAAGACCCAACTTTAAACTGTCTCTTAGCCCTATTCTAACATTAAATGATGCATACATTTAAATTGGCAATACTTAATGTCTCATAAAAACTTCTCAACATTTATACTAACCCTTGTTCACATAAAACCTAAAACATAAACAGCACTTATATAGACTCAAATATCTTTTAATCCCTACCATCTACAGTGCAATATATTCACATCAACCATAAAATCATTGTCATCTACAATGCAGTTTATCATCTCCACATAAATTTTAATTAAAGTTGTCGGTATCTACAGCGCATTACATTTACATAAACCTTGCAGTGAAATTCCTAGTATCCAGAGTGCCTATATTCATATAGAAATTAAAACTTCTGGATACATTTACTTAAACCTTAACGAAAACATTTAGCACCTATTTCTTTTAGCACTCGGAAAGTCTTCAATAGCGTTTTAGCTCTAGTCCGGCCGATTACCACCCAATTTTCGTATAATCTAAAGTTTTTGATCACCTTTTGGGAAAGAATCTAGATTGATATGCAAAAATTATTATCTAATCCCATGTATGCAGTTTCCCTTTCGCAAGTCCCTTGGAGCTTGTGGCTCTTGGGCTACTCTACTTACAACTTCTAGTGTTGTGAAGAAATTCCTTGATTATGGGCATGAAATTCGAATAATTGGTGTTGACATTACGGCTACTTTTGACCTTGTTTTCATTCTTAAACAGATGGGAATTGGTGATTCATTTATTTATATAATTGAAACTTGAACATACAGATTGGAAAGAATAGGTTGTTGATGGCCACATAACGACTACAGGAATGTAATATTTGGTGTTCCTCAGGATAGTGTTCTTGTCCCTTTACTTTTCATAATATATACGCATATGTGGTTTGGCCTTCAAACCGTTGCTTAAGCTGATGATAATACTTTTTTTTTTTTTTACAACAATCTCATGTCCTGACTGTAAACCTGTAGCTTCTGAATCTCTTAACTAAGATCCACCTGACATTAGAGCATGGTGCTAGGTATGGGGATAAAGTGAAAATCTAATTAAACTCAAATTATGGAGGGACGTAAGTTTAAAGGTTTAAAGACCACTCATGTATAGCATAGGCAAGGAACAGGACAATAACCTAGAAATTGACCATATATATGTCCTACATAAGATGAGCGCCCAATCCCGCTCTCCACCCAAGTTAGGGCCAGGGCAATGGCTCATAAGGATGGTGAGGGTTGTAGAGACTACAAAAAACTATCCAGCTTGAGTGGGACTGGAAACCTAGTCCGGCGATTGCCAGGCAGGAATGTTTCTAATAAGTAACCACAACCACCAAGGACATTGGCTCTATCCTACTCAGATCTTTTCACTGACAATGTTTCTCTAACTAAATGGAGCTCATTTAAAATTTTATGAGTCATTTATTATTGCAAATTTACTTTTGATAAACATATCAGGTCTATTTCCTCTATTATGTTAAACTATAAAGAATGGTATATTGACAAATCTTTCAAGACTTTTGGAGACGTGTCCATTCTGAAGGAATGCTTTAATTCAAGATACTCTGCAATATTTTGAATACTGTTAACTTGCCTGGTCCTCGGCAGCTGACTTGACTTGTTGGACAAAACCTTATGACATATCAACGTTCAAATCTCTGATCGGGATATTAATCTTTGGTATCAACGTTCAATTAGGTTTTTATGCAAAGGTCTATTTGTTAATGATCAATTTAGAATGTTTATTCACCTTAATATCTTTCTATCTTTTTACCTCTTTTTTTTTGTTTATACTTTACTTTTCCATATAGTTTCCACACTTGGCTACTTCCCTTATTGGGAACCTTGGGCTTGTGGCATTTTACTTTTCCAATTATGGCTGCAGCTTGGCCAGTAGTAGTAGTAGTAGTAGTAGTAGTAGTAGTAGTAGTAGTAGTAGTATATCGTCTAAAGACCATTAAATTAGCCTAAAGCTTAAAACCCCTGGCATCTACAAGACACTAAAATGAACTATAAATAAAAGCCACTACCATTTTCGATATATCATATTCGTAAAGAGCATAAAAATTCTGGCATCCAATTCATACAAACGTCACATTTACTTCAAACCTGTGAAATATATAACTTTCAAATATAGAGTTAAACACAGAAAGACATTTTAAGTATTTCTCGAGCTAGGAATATTATTGAAAGAAATTGTTCTCACCAGTGGAGCACCCTATTAGAGATACCTTATCATAGACCCTGTAGTGAAACTATCGGATTCCTGAACTAATTATCTCCAGATATCACACACACACACACACACACAAAAAAAAAAAAAAAAAAAAAATCTTCCAGTGACTTCAAAATATTTCGATTATTTGAATAAGATCTCCGAAAAACACCAGCATCCTGAGCTCAGAAATTCAAATTATCCCAACGCCTCCAATAGTCAAAAGATCTCAAGAACTCTCTCTCCCTCTCTCTCCACCTCCAACCCCCCCCCCCCCTCCGAGTTCCTCTACCCTCATATCCCTAACACTTTTCTTTGCTTCCCTCTTCCTTCCTTCCACGGCCCCCTTCCCCCATTCTTTGATATCGGAAGAATCTAGCGGAATCCAGAGAAATTCCAAAGCCAATAGTTTCTTTTCTTTTCCGCCTAACTCGGTAGAAAATAAGACTAAACCATCTTGAGAAGTTGGATACTCAAAACAAAATACACCCATTTCACAGACATGCTCATCCAGTTTCAATAATCTTCCTATTCGTACGGAAAAGGATGAAATTTCTTTGGCACCTGAAATACCTAGATACTCCTAAATAACCCTCTCTGTCACATGCTCTCAGCCATTTAGCTTGAAATGTATGCCATGGGTTACGTTTTTTCCAATAGTTCACAAAAGATAATTTCCTTGTTTTCATAAGTGCCTAATATACTGCAGATGAATTCCACTCTAAACGTTGAGAAGCGAAGCAAAGTGAATAAATACTTATAAAAATTCATATAAACAAAACTTGATTTATTGTGAATGTTCCTAAACTTTATATTTCATAAATATTTTGCTAGATATAGGTGTATAAAACATCATAACTAATATCAGCTCAATGAAAACTTTATAGAAATAAAAGTCATGTTAAGTCCCAAAGGACCAAACTTGGTAGCAAAGAGAGACAAAAGCCAAGTAAGGAAGATAGAATTAGAAATGTAAGAAAAACTTTATAGAATAAATTAATGTTTTACCTGTGAAGTCACAACTGATCAAACTTGGTAGCAATGAGAGACAAAAGCCAAGTAAGGGAGATGGAATAAGAAATATGAGAGAGAGAGAGAGAGAGAGAGAGAGAGAGAGAGAGAGATAGAGAGAGAGAGAGAGAGAGAGAGAGAGAGAGAGAGAGAGATGTAAATAAAACACTTGACTTGCCTAGAACCCGTAAGGAGGTATATATTAATACCCCTTTTTTGCCTTCAGAGTAACTTGTCCCTATGACTTTTCTGTTTCCAAACACAATTAACTTCATTGGATAACAGAAATCAATAACAAGGAAAAAATATAAAACAAAACCACTGATTATTTTTAAAATATGTATAAACAAATGAAAAATCGAGGACATGAGATCTTATGTTATCTAAATCACACACAATAATCAGAAGAATTCAGTAACAGAACTTCATTGTTGAGAATAATAAGCTAATTATCTAAATTCTCAATTCCAATACATGATGAAAGATTGTAGTCATTAATTTCCCAATGATGCATCGAATTGTAATCCTTATAAAGAAATGACTTCTAAAACATTTCCAGCAATTTCCTCTCTATATTTTTTTTTTCTTTTTCATCATTTCCAGTGTTCCACTTGTCCCTAGGCTGAAATTTTGTAACAGAGTTCAATTCTCCAGAGTGATATCATTCACATGACATATTTCATTTATTAATTTTAACTAATGAGCTGAAAATATTTCATAGAGGTCTTTCACCTTTCCGAGTCTTTACTCTATACTATAATGGATCGCCGCTGATACATCAATATGAGAACAATACATTTAAAAATCAAACAACGCAATGTATTCTCAAGCGACTAATGGTATGTAAATACAAATGGACTTTTCAAACGCATGAAAAATGTTTCATTATTACGTACGCAAAAATACTCTTGGTTCGTGAAAACCAATATTTGCATGCAATAGCTAAAATTGAAAGTTTACTTTAAAAGGGCACAATCAACAAGAGTATACTGGTTTGAAGTATATCTCAAACAAGCAAGAAAAATCTAAAATGAAAAGATATATGCAAAAGGTCTAACGGAAAACTATTTCCACAGAAAAAAAAATACTGGAACAGCTAAATGTATTGTAAATTATAGTAATACGGCAAAAATAAAAACAAAACAAAAAAGTATTATGTTGTAGTGTTTAGATAAAAAGTACTATTTTTGAGAGAGAGAGAGAGAGAGAGAGAGAGAGAGAGAGAGAGAGAGAAAGAGAGAGAGAGAGAGAGAGAGAGAGAGAGTTACAAGCAATCACAAGGATTTTGCATGTCTCAAAGACTTTTTAGTCCATACGCGGAGACCCCATTTGCTCTTTAGTACAGCGATTTAG
>NC_090726.1:142757465-142761851 GCF_036898095.1 Palaemon carinicauda | reverse complement strand
AGCATCCGTTATTTCCCCCACATTTCTCCCAAGATGGTAAGCAATTATTCAAATAAGCCAGTAGGCGTAACTTTTCTAGTGCTGCCTTTTCTAAATCCTTTCAACGGGGCTTCATTTTATTTTAACGCAACAAGATTTCAGTAATTCTTACTAATACCAGGTTATCACCAGAAAAAAAAAAAATACACCATTTGGTCTTATATGGTATCATCATAATATACAGCAAAGTGAAAAAAAATCAGAATCGACCAACGTATGAAAGATTAATTAAAGGTAAATAACGATCAAAATGTAATGAGATTAGCTTAGAAAAAATAGACTAATTAATGAAAGTTACAGACGACTGAGTGAACCCACCATGTAGAGGGTTGGGCAATAAGGCAACCGCACTGCCCAAGGTTTGATAACAGTGGACATATATGGTTACTGCCCAACGTATAACGACAATATGCGGCATGTAAGATAACCTAGCTTCAATTAAGAGCGTTACACATAATCCAATGTCTTTAGCATATTCTGTGTGAAATTAGATGGCCCTTACTACTCACACTTACCTACATGAACAACAAAATTCATTTCATTACGTAGCCTTACCGACGCTCTAACTTCTGTGAGCATCTAACGGTGATAACTATATTGAAATTGACTGTACATGTTGAAACTAAAGGAAAATCAAAGCATGTGTATGTGAAACCCTATTTGCAACATGTACAAAATATTCATGTATTAGACGTTCAGTCACCTATGATCACTCAAATAAATTTAGCTTAATGTAAAAAAGGGATACGAAAATCACTACACTTACAAAAATCGACATACATACCAAGATACGTACGGACACAAATTAACATGAAATAGATAAGTAATTCTATCCAAGATTCCAAAATCGCAAATGGAGGAACCAAACAATCAACCACAGCGAGATCGCTATTTTCAAAAGGAGCTACCTTCAGTAAGGGAAGCCCTAAATAGACTTTAACTTTTGATTACTTTTCAAGAAGCCTTACGACCGCACTTCCAGTTTGTGTGATGTCGGCGAGAGGTTAGAGCAAGGAAGAAGACATAGTTCAAAGGAAGCAAAGAGCAAAGGAAAGCAATGAGCGACAAGCGCATTGTGCGCAATGGAACATTGACCTGCGTTGGCGTATTCTAGATCAGAGATGATAGATGATATGCTAATTAGGATTAATATAATAACATTTTCAATTATGATTAATGTTCAAATATATATATATATATATATATATATATATATATATATATATATATATATATATATATGTATGTATATATATATATATATATATATATTTATATATATATATATATATATATATATATATATATATATATGTATATATATAAGGATCAATACCATCATTTGATTCATCATTACAGAATGCCACTTTATGAAAAGGGAAAATCAGAACCAGAAGTATAGTAAGTAAAAGATTTCGATATACTAATTTTTATGAGAAAATCAACAAACAAATATTTGCATAAACTAACAGCTGTAAAGAGACAAGTTAGAAAACGACATGATCGGGAGACAAGTGATTTCGAATCAATTTCACACCCCTTTTCAACATTCATTACAATGCCAAGAGTATTGTATAACTTTTACAGAGAGTAAATCGAAGATAAGTTGTGTAATTTGTAAATTCTGCAACATAGGGATCTTAGCACATCAAAACAATTAGCACACACTTAACCCGGGAGTACAGGCAATAAAGGTTATGGCGAGAGTTCCCAACGGCAAGAAGCCTATAGAAAGCAACCAAAAATAGGATATCTAAAAACGAGTGTAAATCAAAATTACCAACAAAATGAATCCATGAGTCTGAAGACGTTGACAAAGGAAAACTGTTTTTTTTTTTTTTTTTAAATGAAACGACGATACTATCTAAAACGTATGGTAAAAAACGCCAATATTCCTGTAAGCAGTCTTGCGAACATTACCTAGCTTCCTGACCGTATTACTTGACTTGAAATGCTGCATAATAACATTTGTTGGACTACATTATGATATTCAGGTTAAAAACCAGTTACTGGGAACTGTGAGGTCCTTCACCACCGTCATAAATACTTAAATTCTAAAGAATTAAGAATATGATTAAAAAGTCTTCTGAACGAATTCCATCCCCACATTAAAAAGAGGTAGGCTAAAAAGAAAAGAAAATTTAAATGATAAAACATCCCGATTTCTTGCAGATACCTAATAAGGGCCTGTGCATCAACATCACCAATGTGGTTTATTTCCGCTGGTAATTTAGGAACTATTATTTCGAGTGATACACCAGATATCAAATAGTCATATATACTGTAACATTGGCAGAGTAATTCTTAGAGGGAGAGCTGTTATGACATAAGATAATCAATTTCTTTTATTTTCTAGCAAGGTCATCCTCATAATCTACGTACTTGGATTCTTTATTGCAAATTAGGTAAATCATTACACCAAGTTACGCCAGCTGGCTTAGAAAGCCATCTTATGTTTTGGTTCATCAATTAAAGTCAGATATATAAAAAACAGGACCCAGATCGACATATTTGAAAAGTCTTGGATTACCAAACACTTGTCACCCACCAAAACAAGTGAGAAACCAAGCAAAAAAAAAAATAAATGAATAAATGAAAAAATACGAAAAGCCACAAGACTTTCTAAGAACTTCGAAGTTCACAACCGAGCATTTTGATTATCCAAATTAAATGGAGCAATAAAATCAAATTATAAAGCTCCATACACATTTTTAATGTCCAAATTATCTTCTTATTATCACGACCAAATACAAAGGCCTGAGATAAAAATAATACAAATCAAAACTTTTTAATTAAAGGAACTTTTGTTTACCAGCCCAATGAGCTTTAAATCCAAGGATATAGATTAAGAATCAACCCCTTGCCCCCCCCCCCCCCCAACGAATAAAAGTTAAGTATATCTCTATATAGATCGTATGAATCATCATTCCTCAAAGTTGATAAAATTTTCAAAATAAACTACTGAAAATCCTCCCACCACAATACAACCTAATCTTCCCGGTTAATCCATTGGAAAAAGCATCGCAGACTCCAGCTTTTGGTTCAGTTGTTTATAATACGTCTCTCTCTCTCTCTCTCTCTCTCTCTCTCTCTCTCTCTCTCTCTCTCTCTCTCTCTCTCTCTCTCTCTTTCCTCATTGGGCTATTATTCCCCCTTGGAGCCCTTGGGTTTATAACATCCTGCTTTTCCAACTACGGTTGTAACTTAGCTAATAATAATAATAATAATAATAATAATAATAATAATAATAATAATAATAATAATAATAATAATAATAATAATCCGGTGACAGTAATCATATGAAGACTTCAGTTTCAGTAATGAATCAGCTAAGGCTCATATCAGAGTCAGTAATGACTCTGGCTCAAATAACCATTGTACACTATCCATCGAAACCTGACAATTGTACTTCTATTTCTTTACTTCACATAATTGTACTGAATGAGTCATGATCTGTTTGGATTTGTGAGGTTACCGTGGTATGGTACTCCAACATTATTATTATTATTACTTGCTAAGCTACAATCATAGTTGGAAAAAGCACAATGCTATAAGCCCAGGGGCTCCAAAAGGGAAAATAGCCCAGTGAGGAAAGGAAACACGGAAAAATTAAATATTTAACAGTAACATTAAAGAAAATATCTCCTATATAAACTATAAAAACTTTAACGAAACAAGAGGAAGAGGAATAAGATAGAATAGTGTGCCTGAGTGTAACCTCAAGCATGAGGATAGAGTGATTCTTTAATAAATTACAGCATTAATATTTCTTAGTAAATCAGAATCATAATAATTTAATTTGAACCAGTTTCACTACTATTTTTATAATCTTTACATATTTCGTATGCAATGAAATTTTGTTTTCAGGTGTAAAAGTTTATCTATTTCCTTGAAAAGAAAAATCATACAACAACATATACGACACACTCTTTATTATGATGACTTTCTCAGCAAGACAAAATGTTTATCAAAGTGTTTCCGTCTTTTGTTTGATGTCAAGATATCATTTTTCGTTCCTTCCTTTTTTTTCTTCTTGTCGTTGATTACCGCGTCCACTCCCTTCTCTTTTCATTGATCTTTTCCAACCCAACAAAGTCTCCTTCCCATCAAGTTTCTTCCAAATAAACGTAAAGCAACGTTCTTCCCCCTCTGCTTCTTGATCAATGATCTCAAAAGCATCTTAGACATATCTCACGTTACTTGCAAAGCGACCCCTCTCATTTTCTTTCTCAGCACACTTAGCATCACCTCAGGCACCTCTTTCTTCTTCTCCAAGTTCTTGTTGTGACTAGAGAGCAACTTCTTAACGATGTGTTTGTCTTTTGTAATCCTTTCCACGAAATGCTC
>NC_090726.1:142747465-142749965 GCF_036898095.1 Palaemon carinicauda | reverse complement strand
TTATACTGTATGTCCTTGAAATAAGGGCATCCATATAAGCATACAAGAAACAACAATATACCATATTCCAACAAAAAAAAATACTTTCAAGAAATAAATACATACAGCTGGTTATCTCTAAGAAAAACTGTTAAACATCACAATAATTTGCCCTAACATTAACATTTTATTGAAATTACCATATGAAGAAAAATAAAAGGAAAACATGTCTGTGCTAATTATCAAAGACATTTCTCACAAACGCAGAAAAACCAACAGCGCAGTCCTTTAGGCTATTAGCAATCCAAATGAGTTAGGTATCAATCCCTTTACGTGTTCAAGAGGACATTTTCGTACCCAAAAAAGTTTTAATTACGTTACGTATCACCGGAATGATGGCTAAAAACGTTTGATTCGTTTTTTGCTTTTTTTTTAGGAAAACTCACTTTCCAGAGTGGCCCGCATTGTTCACCTGTCAACACATTTTCGTATGATCATCGCCACTCTCTGGCTGGATATAAAATTGCAAGCCAAATTGAACATGGTAGAGTTGACATGTATTGTAAGGCGGTACAGATAAAAAATGTGCAAACAAAATAGAAAATCATGAAAATCAGTCTTTGATTCAATCAATAAAATCTAGAATGCTACTTTCACACTTCAGTGAAAAGAATCTAAGTATGGCATCATTACTATTAACTACTGTGTGGTACTGCGATCACTTGATATATACATGAGTCTGCAAGACAAATTCACTCACGATGAAGACTAATTGATTACATATGCAAAATTTCACACAACCTTGGAAAAACAAATTTCACAGAATTATGTTTGTATAGATTTCCTGTGTATTTATTCTACCATTCACATCTACATCCAATTTATAATCTGACATAAAAATCATAAACTAAATTACTAGAACGGGTAGGCTACTCGGTAGAGCACATACCTACGCCAACCCAACATCACTAGAGAGATAATTGAATTATGACTATTTTGGCACTACAATCATGCAAAGCCAAAGCGACCTTGACCTTTAACCAAATCACTCCCATCATTAAAGCAAATTGTCCTTGGCTAATCGCTCATCATCCCACCAAATTTCATAAATTCGACCACGATATACCAAAAAGACGTATTTTTACCTTTTCATGACCTTAACCTTGATTATGCCGTGTGTTATAAGATATTCAATTAAATTGTGGACATTTGCACTAATTTCATGAAAATCGGATTAAAACTGACGATGATATAGCAAAAGGAAGATTTTAACCTCGTTACCTTGACCTTTGACCCAATCACTCTCAAGTTCTAATAAAATCGTCCTTGGATCACGGCCAATTATCCCAACCAAATTTCATGAGATTCGGTTACATAGTTTTTGAGTTAGGCGAATTACAAACAAACAAACAAATAAACATACATAACAAACTCTCACCTATCAAAATATTACCTTCTGGTGAGGGTAATAATTTTTCAGCGTACACAAAAACACCTTTATCATAAACACTAGTGCTCAACTACGAACTTGCTCCATATATTCCCAATAGCGAGAACTGATAAAGGGAAGCTATAACCCCATTCTGTTGCAATTTAAGCTAAACTCCAATTCTGTTGTAATTTAATCTACCATCCCATTTCGGTTGTAATATAAGCTACAACCCAATTTCATTGTAATTTTACCTACAACCCAATTCCGTTGTAATTTAAGCTACAACCCAAATTCGGTCATAATTTAAGATACAACACTAATTCGGTTGTAATTTGAGAGATGGTAAGACCTTTGGTGATGTATGGGAGAGGGAATAACGTCTCTTGGCATATAATCTATAACAAATGATCTTTTGACACCATTTGCCTCTAAGGGAAAAGGTATGATGATGTCACATGGGACACGAACTACGAAGACCTGTCAAGCTGGAACCCTAACAATTGTGAGTCGAAAATGGTGGAACAGATAACACCAACACCTAGGGGATAAAGTTTCAGGTAACCTGTACGCTAAGAAAAATTCAATATTCAAGACATTCCGTCACAAACTGCTATCAACAGAGTTGAAAGACTGATTTAGGGGACTACGAATTGAACTCGTTATTAAACATGATAACAAGAGATAAGTATATATTATCAGTGACCAGTTACAGGTGATATAACAAGATGGAAACAATGATGCACTGGCAAATTTAGTAACTAGAAGAAAAATTAATAAATAAAGATGGTTCCCAGAACACTAGCAAATTGGAATTGAAAATGTTTACGACTGGAGCAAAATAACAGAGAATTGAAAGAATGGCACCAGAACATGATACCTTAAAGTTCAACATACAAGTAGAAACATTAACAAGGAACTAAAAACGCCGTGAACTAAGACGTCCTCTATAGGGTAACTTGGAGATAAAGATGATTATACCAGGAAGTAATTTCATGATAACATTTTCGTCTTAATAAGATTCATTATGGAAGGCAACCTAGCTTGCGTGTAATTTATTTCCTCTGTTGATCCGTAAAATGTAATATTTGA
>NC_090726.1:142734965-142742465 GCF_036898095.1 Palaemon carinicauda | reverse complement strand
TACACTCAACCAAGATAACTCTAACCTAAGAAAGTGGAAGACCACGGTATAGAGGTTATGGCACTACCCAAGACTAGAGAACAATGGCTTAATTGTGGAGTGTCCTCCTATAAGAGCTGCTTATTATAGCTAAGGAGTCTTTTCTACCCTTCGTAAGAGTAAAGTGGCCACTGAACAATTACAGTGCAATAACCTCTTGGGTGAAGACGAATTGTTTGGTAATCTCAGTGTTATCAGGTATATGAGGACAGAGAAGAATATGTAAAAGAGTAGGCCAGACTATTCGGTGTGTGTGTGTGTGTATGTGTGTGTGTAGGCACGGGAAAATGAACCGTAACCACAGAGAAGGATTCAATGTATTACTGTCTGGCCAGTCAAAAGATCCCATAACTCTCTCTCTCTCTCTCTCTCTCTCTCTCTCTCTCTCTCTCTCTCTCTCTCTTTCTTCATATATATATATATATATATATATATATATATATATATATATATGAAAAGAGGGTAAAATCCAAAAGAGAGGAAACAGAATAAGCTGACCTATCAAAAACAATAAACTAAAAACTCAATATATTCGTAAGAACAATTAGACCAAATGAGGAAATACTAAAGAAAGGAAGAAGCATCAAATTGATGAAAAGAAGAATTGGAACAGGGTACCAACAGATGTTTGCTTAATAGGATGAAAGGGGAAATATTATCCACAATAGAGATGGGGTGATAAAATTTGCAGACGATTTGTATACAGTACTATACAATAGTGTTATAAAAAATCACTTTACCTATACAAATAATGAAACACCTCAGCCGGTACCAAACATAATAGTAGGAGAAGTAAAGAAAGCATTAAAGGCATGAAAAGAGGCAAAGCAGCAGGAGAAGATGGCCTAACAATTGATTTAATAATAGATGGAGGAGATTTCATAGTAGTAAAACTGGCTAAATTTTACACCAAATGTCTGCAACAATGCTCTATGCCTGCAGCTAGAAGAAACTTCATCATTATACTAATTCACAAAATGGAAGACACAAAAGACCTGAAAAATTACAGCCCAATAAGTTTACTCTGTAATATATAAAATATTTACTAAGATGTTTTACGCTGTATAGAAAGACATCTAGACTTTAATCAACCAAGAGAGCAGGCAGGATTTAGAAGTGGGTATTCAACTACTGACCATATCCATGTAATTAATCAGCTAATGGAAAAATCAATAGAGTATGACAAACCACTATGTATGGCATTTATCGACTATGAGAAAGCTTTCGGTTCTGTCAAAAGATCAGCAGTAATGAAAGCCCTTTTTCTAGGAATAGAAAAATCCTATGTTAGAACACTTGAAGATATCTAAAACTACATAAAGATAGTGAGACAATTCTGATTGAGAAAGGAGTTAGACAGGGAGACCCCATCTCTTCTAAATTACTCACAGCATGTATAGAAGAAGTTTTTAAGAATTTAAATAGAGAAAATGTACGAATCAATATTAATATGGAATACCTTAAGATTTGCAGATTAGGGAATCATGGGAAAAATGACAAAAGATGATAGAAGATTTGAATACAGAAAGCAGAAATGTAGGATTGAAAATGAATACGACTAAAACCAAGAAAATGTTCAATGGAAATACAGACACAACAGAAAAGAATTATGGACGAGACTCTTTGAGATTATTGATGAATATGCGTACTTAGGACACACAGTATTTCCCGAGGAAACGAGACCGGAAAAAAATGTTAAGCATTGGATGGAGAGCATTTGGTAAACAAAATGAGATTATGAAAACTAAAATGCCACTTTCTCTGAAACGATAAGCCTTTAATGAAATGGTTCTACCAGTATTAACTTATGTATCAGAAACTTGGAGCCTTATTAAAACCTCAGAATATAAGCTAGTTACAACTCAAAGAGTTATGGAAAGAATAATAATGGAAATAAAACTATGAGACACAAAAAGTACAACATGAATACGAGAACAAACTAAAGTAGAGGATATTCTAACAACTAGTAAGAAAACGAAATGGACATGGGCGGAGATATAACGAGAATGACAGACAAAAGATGGACATAAAAAATAACAGAATGGGTCCCTGGAGATTAAAAAAAAAAAAGAAGCAGAGGAATGAAAAGAAGACGATGGACCGACGAACTAAAGAAGTTTGCAGGTGCGGACTAACACAGAAAGGCCATAAACAGACACAAGTGGAAGGACATGTCTGAGGCCTTTGTTCTGCAGTGGACAATTAACATCTGGTGACATCATCCTTCTAATTGACATGAGACACAAGTCATACCCCTCTCTGATGCCCATTTCAAAGAATAAACAATCTAGACCGCTTGAAACAACGTAATAAGCCACATGACAACGGGTTGATTCCCAACCTGAAAATCCAAGGTAAGATCTTCCGCAATAATACATTTAAGAGGATTTCAAAGGAAGTTGCAGAACAAATAGGCCCTTTTAATTCTCTTTAAGCTCTTTACTGGTGGTTAATCCTGAAGACCAAGCAATTTTATATAGAGTATTCAAAATTGGGATGCAATCTGGTGTTCCGCTCACCTTGCGCGCTGTAAAAAATCAAGTAACCATATTCGTGTCTGTTACAGAATATATATATATATATATATAAACCTTCATAATAAAAAAAAATTATGCCTTTGGTCATTAATTTATAAAGGGATTTTAAAATGGATGTCGCATACAACTTATCATCCATTACTTAAAAAAATCCGTATTACCATTTCATATAAAAAACAATCGTTTGCATATCGGCAAGTGATAGTCACAAGCCCAATGCAAAATGATGAAGAACACCTATTATTAGTGAAATTTTGGATCTTATAAGAGAGGGCAACAAATTATCAATGAAAAGTTACGTATATGTGAATTACCTTTTCAAATGTACATCTCACAAAAGGGGCGAGATTGCTAGTTTGAAGGTTTAAAGGTTACACATGAATGACAGATTCAAGGGTTCTCAATCTTTTCTGAACACGACCCCATTCACCACTTTCAACTGTCCTGTACAACCCGAAGGCAACACACACACACACACACACACACACACACACATATATATACATATGTATATATATATATATATATATATATATATATATATATATATATATACATATATACATACACACAAATATATATATATATATATATATATATATATATATATATATATATATATATGATAAATTTTACAAATTTTTACGTGTTTTTCATATTCAAATAAGCCATATATATTTTTGATACATTAATGTCTGGATTCTCTTAACGACCTTGGGATCAGAGCAGCCCCAGGCGAAATCACACAAAGACAAGAGCTTGGCTCCGGCTGGGAATCGAACCCTGGTCGGCAAGCTTGTATAGACAGTGGCCAAGTGGCTTAGTCACTGTCTGTACAAGCTTGCCGACCAGGGTTCGATTCCCGGCCGGAGCCAAGCTCTTGTCTTTGTGTGATTTCGCCTGGGGCTCTGATCCCGAGGTCGTTAAGAGAATCCAGACATTAATGTATCAAAAATATATATGGCTTATTTGAATATGAAAAACACGTAAAAATTTGCAAAATTTATCATATATATATATATATATATATATATATATATATATATATATCTATATCTATATATATATATATATATACATATATGTATATATATATTTATATTTATGTGTGCGTATATATGAATTTATTTATTTACTCGGCATATCCTAAGTGATCATGTTTCATTTCTACATTTACATTAAGACTGAGAATTTTTATTGTATGGTGATATTTAAGTAAAAGAAAAACAGAAAGCATTTAAATTTTTGCACATTAAAAAATAGGTAATCATAAATGAAATTCTCAGATTTGGTAAATACAAAGTGGTGGTAGTATTTTAACACTTCATAAATTCATAACATGCTACTCATCAGATATGGCAATTACAATGTCGTGATACTATTTTAACACTATATAATATGCTGCTCAATTATAACAGCTGTAGTGCAGGTATCATACTGTACCTCCTGATAAAGTTTCTGTATCTGGGGGTGTATCTTAATATGCAACACATCATACAATTTCCCAAGTTGATGTTTTCTTGGGCAGTACCATGGTCTTCCACTGTCTTGGGGTAGAGCTCTCTTGCTTGAGGGTGCACTCGGGCACACTATTTAATCTTACTTCTCTTCCCCCCCCCCCTTTTTTTTTTGAGTTTATATATGAATAATGTATTCTAATGTAGTTACTGTTTTTAAAATATTTTATTTAAGTTGTCCATTACTTTTCTTGTAGTTTTGTTTATTTATTTCCTTTCCTCCCTGGGCTATTTTTCCCTGTTGGATCCCTTGGGTTTATAGCATCCTGCTTTTCCAACTAGGGTTGTACCTTAGCTGCTAATAATAATAATAATAATAATAATAATAATAATACGACAACGATAGGCGTTTTTAATAAACAGTGCTTCACGACAATCAATATCCATTGTAGCTGTAAATTCAAAGTAGTGATGGGAATGAGAATAACTGACAGTTTCAGCTAGTTTTTGTACTATCTGGAGTTTGCTGACAAAAGCCTTGATTGCACTCTGATGGTCAAATACCTATTGACATTTTCCTTTAAGTTCAGTGTTGATTTTATAAACGTGTTCAAAAACGTCAGTCGAAGTGCAAGGCGACTAAGGGCGTGTGAATCACAAAAATAACAAACGTTCTTGTTCCCCTGGTCTTGCAAGTAATTGGCAAGTTCACGGTAAATAAGAAAAACGCTTCTCTGGGATTTTCCTCGTGATTTCAGGGGTTTTCCTCGTGACAATCACTTGACAGCAGTATGCATTAGCAATGTGTAGTGATAAAAATTTTCAGTGATGCACAACTGGTAGAACATGCAAGAATTCAGTTCATTAGCTTTCACATCACAGACAGTGGAAATGACTGCCTGCATCACATACAAATAGTTTGGAGACGTCTTTTGAAGCCAAACTCTGGCGATAGATAATGTAATTTCACAAATGTTTTCTAAAGCAGGTTTATGTTAGTCTTGCCTACTGTGAAAGGTCGGTTTTCCTGAGCAATCAGAAAAGCAAGCTTTCTTAAACGAAAACATTCCCATCTTCTTCTGAGAGAATGCTCTGCATAAAACTGACTGCGACTTGGTTAGATTTTCATGACGATGGTGAAAATTTTTCTGGCGGGTATCATCTGAGAAAACAGCAACATTTGTGTGAATTTCCATGTATCTTTGTATTTTATTAGGTTTCCGTGATTCCTCAACAGGTTCTTTAGAATTCACAACACATGTGCCTTTACCACTAACGTTAGGATTTCCGAACTTGCCGAGGAATGATGGATTAATAGAGCGTTTCCTTTTCTTGGAGGAAGTCTTTGATGCTATCTTTAAAACATCTCCATGATAGCTGGAAAAAAAAATGCGCTTAATACCAAAATTATTTCGCTTATTTTCATAAATTATACATGTGTTCACACACAGTTCTACTATATGGTAGTAAATAAGATAATGAACAAACAAAAGCTATCGCTAATATGTTATAAAACCAACCCCACTAACAACACAAACCTGTCAATCTAAAGTCAAGAACTCAACATTAGAGTTGTGTCTGAGTGATCAGCAAGCTACACTGAAACATCATCAGTCAAATAACCGAACACATGTTGTACGAGTAGAACTGACAGCATATGAGACATGTTAAGCCTCAATCCGCTGGTATAAACCGGGTACTGCATTAAGATAACGGATATTAAAAAATAGATAGGCTTAATTTATCCGTAATAAAATACCTGTAGTCTTACAGTAATAATTTCATTTAGGACTTAAAACAGTTTTATTTTTGTATTTTTTCTCAATTTTAGTATTAGTAACTGTTACTATACAAAATTATTGAATTTAGCATGAATTCTCGTGCCACCTGCCACCTGCCACCTGCTTGATTGTTTTGTATACACATGAAGTGTTTATGACCCCATATAATGAGTATTCCGACACCACTTAGGGTATGGACCCTGATTTGGAAACCCCTGCAGAGCACAAGCCCCTCGCCTTTACGTTAGGACGAGAGAAGGCCAAGCAATGGCTGCTGAAGACTCCGCAGGTAGACTTGTAGGTTACCCCAAACACCAAATTCCTAAGTCAAAAGGATGATGAGGATGCAGACGCTATTAGCAACCATAGAGCATGGGCGGGTCTCGAACTCCCGTCCAACAGAATGCCAGTAAGTAACGTTTCTACCAACCTTGCCTTTGTTCTTTAATCCAGATGTTGGTACCCATTTACAGCTGGGGGTAAACTCTTGGATTGTATGTTAAGAAAGATCCAGACACTTACTTTTTATATAACACCTACACGTATATATATATAGGGTACATATATATACATACATGGCTATATATATATATATATATATATATATATATATATATATATATATATATATATATATATATATATATATAGACTATCTGTACGTGCCCACATACACTTCTTGCACCTTCCACGAGTTATCAAATGCCTCTACTTACCACTGCACTTAATATATATATATATATATATATATATATATATATATATATATATATATATATATATATATATATATATACACACACACAGACACACACATATATATATATATATATATATATATATATATATATATATATATATATATAATGCGTGTGTGGGTGGACACATGATTTAACCGTTTACAATTGTGAACGCAAACTAATGCAAACACACACAAGTGTATATCATATACACACACACACACACATATATATATATATATATATATATATATATATATATATATACATATATATATATATATACGTGTGTGTGTGTATTGTGGACAAGACACATAAACTGTTGGGAAGGAAAGTTAACCGCAAATATGAAAAAGTGAGATGAGGATAATTAGAAGCGAAAAGTATGAAAAAATGAATGTTAATATAGATAGTGATGGAATTGGTTGATTCTTTTTAAGTAGCATGACGATAATGGTAAGATAATAGAAAAGGGGAGTGACAGAATATAAGAACTTTAGGTTAGTTAGGGCACCAACCATCCGTTGAGATACTACCACTATAGTGTTACTAGGTCCTTTGCGTGGCCAGACAGTACTACACTGAATCCCTTCCTCTACTTACGGCTCATTTTGTCTTTGCCTACTTATATATCGAATAGTCTGGCCTATTCTTACCAAATTCTCCTCTGTCCTCATACACATGACAACAATGACATTATCACACAATACCTCTTCGCCCAAGGGGTTAACTACTGCAATGTAATTGTTCAGCGGCTAATTTCCTCTTCGTATGGGTAGACGAGACTCTTCAGCTATGGTAAGCAGCTTCTCTAAGAGAAGGACACTCCAAAATCAAGCCATTGTTCTCTAGTCTTTGGTAGTACCATAGCCTCTGTACCATGGCCTTCCACTGTCTTGGATTAGAGTTCTCTTGCTTAGGGGCACGCTCGGGAATGCTGTTCTAT
>NC_090726.1:142704965-142724965 GCF_036898095.1 Palaemon carinicauda | reverse complement strand
TTTTCTTTCACGTATCATAACATCCATATCAATATCCCAATAATGGTATATTTAAGACAAAACTGTTCAAAACTATCATTCTCCTCTTCTTAATAACAACAATCATGACTTAGTACGTCGTCAGTAGATATCCTCCTAGAATCTACCATAACTATATTTCTTAAGAGAACTTGAAGCTGACACCTTAAGGGCCTGAATTCTTCTAATTAGTTAGGGTTTCGTAACCCTCCTGCAGTGTGCCTTCACCTATGTTTTGTTTCGGTATTGAAATGCCACACTGCTAACTACGATGTGTTTGTTTTGCTTAAAACTTGAAACGGTCTTCTGGCAGTATTATTGAGGGATGGCCCCTTTTAGTAACTACAAGTAAAATTCATATTTGTACCATTTTCCAGTGTGTATTTCTTTCTCTATTTTTTTACACTTCACTAGTTAGAAGATTCCAGACAGTTCCTAGGTTGGATGAAGATGTGGGGTCATGTTTCATTCAAGCATTAGGGTCCTAATTAACCAAGATAAATAATTAGGTACTTGTTAGTTAGCCGATTCATATGGATTACTCTACCCAAAATATTTGTTGAGAATTACGATGGTAGCATCCAATCTTTAGAATCTTCTCTTCCAAATACACTACCCTGCTAATTCCCAACACACACACACACACACACACACACATATATATATATACATATATATATATATATATATATATATATATATATATATATATACATATATGTATATATATATACGTATATATATATATATATATATATATATATATATATATATACATATATACACATATACATATTATACACATACATATAAATATATATATAAATATATATATATATATATATATATATATATATATATATATATGCATACATGCACCACTTGAGACACGGCACATGTCAAGTCGGTAGCCCAGCTCCTCCCAAACATGCTCTAGCATGTCTTGGGTAACAGTCTCCAGTGTGGCAGTGATTCTCTGTTTGAGTTCTTCTAGGTTGGCAGGAAGAGGGGGAACATACACTATTCCCTTCACATAGCCCCAGAGGAAAAAATCGCAAGGTGTTAGGTCAGGTGAAAGTGGCGGCCATTTTAGCAGCACACTGTCTTCAACATCAGCACGCCCGATCCATCTCCCTTGCATATTGTCATTGAGATAAGCCCGCACAGTGAGCTTCCAGTGTGGTGGAGCACCATCCTGTTGAAAAATTAATTTTTCATGTTCATTTGCAATGAGCTCATCCCTTACCCAGTTCTGAAGCATATCCAGATAACCATCACCTGTCACATTTCCCTAAAATAAAAATGGGCCATGAACATGATTCTTGGAAATGGCGCAGAAGACATTCACTTTTAGCGAGTCCCTCCCATGTTCAACTGTGGCATCATCACTGAAAACAAGACGGCCCCTGAGCTCGTCTTCTTCAAGTTTCTCTTGCATATCGATACAGAATTGCTTGCGTTTTTGCTTGTTATCTGCCGTTATGGCCTAAACAAGCTGCAATTTGCAGGGTGTCATTAGCAAGCATTTCCTCAGAACGCGCCAAACTGTCATTGGAGGAATCTGGATTTCCAGACTTATTCTTCTTATGGACTTCTTGGGGTTTTGCACGAACTTTTGAAGAGCCCGCTCGACAATCTCTTCCGATGTTTGTGGTCGTCCGGTTCCTTTTGCCCTGCTCAGACAGCCTTCCTCTTTGAACTTTTTGCGCCATGTCCAAATCTGCATTCCTGTTGGTGACTTTTTAGAGAATTCTCTCACAAATGCACGCTGCACAGTCTTGTTTGACTGTGTTCGAGCATACTCCAACACACAGGATGCCTTTCCTTTTGTAGTGAATGGTATTTCTATACCTGTAAAGATAGACATCACACATTAAACATGAAATTTCGCACTGTTTTTACACATTCTTTTACACATTCTATTAACATTTGCAGTCATTTGAACGGGATCTAGCAAAGTTATTGCATTGCGAAATGATATAAAATTTTTTGAAACACCCTGTTTATATATATAATTATATATATATATATATATATATATATATATATATATATATATATATATCATATCATGTCATATTTTATCCTCCTACACCTATTGAAGCAAAGGGCCTCCGTTAGTTTTCGTCAGCCGTCTCTATCTTGAGCTTTTAAATCAATACTTCTCCGTTCACCATCTCCTACTTCACGCTTCATAGTCCTCAGTCATGTAGGACTGGGTCTTCCAACTCGTCTAGTGCCTTGTGGAACCCAGTTGAATGTTTGGTGACCTAATCTCTCTTGGGGAGTGCGAAGAGTATGCCCAAACCATCTTCATCTACCCCTCACCATGATACCGTCCACATATGACACTCGAGTAATCTCTCTTACAGTTTCGTTTCTAATCCATTCCTCCCATTCAACTCCCAATATTCTTCTGAGAGCTTTGTTCTCAAATCTGCAAAATCCGTTGGGTATTGTTCTATTGTCATACCAAGACTCATGTCCATAGAGTAACACTGATCTTACTAAACTGGTATATAGCCTGAGTCTTATATGTAATTTCAAGCGATATGATTTCCAAATATTACTTAACCTATGTATATATATATATATATATATATATATATATATATATATATATATATATATATATATATATACAGTATATATATATATATATATATATATATATATATATATATATATATATATATATATATATTGTATATGTTTATGTGTGTTGTGATTGTAAATTTGTATATACGAAAAAATACACGTCACCACAGAAAAGAAGTGGGAAAACCAAAACAAAACTATTACTTGTGCTTGAGGAACATAAATATTTTACGCAATTTCCGAAGACATAATTTTTCCATCACCATCATTTCTTCTCATTCTCTCCAGCAACAAAAATTCCTCAGCTCCTCAAAAACGCAATTAGACGCAGGATTAAGGCCATCACCTCTTTCGATCAATTTTCTCGGTGCCAAGATAACAAAAGAAAAAAGAAACGAACGAAAATATTTTCATTATATAATGGAATGTCCTCGGTTAATTTCGTACGGAAATAAACCATTTTCTTTAAGAGGGCGTTTTTTTTTCATCATGTATGCGACAATGACTTTCATTTCGGTGTAATTCCAAAAGAAATGAAATCATTTGCGGGAATGAAACTCGAATAAAAGTCGACAGGACACATACAATTTTGTCACAATACTGTAATTAAGAAAAGACATTTGAATATTCCAGTATTATTCATACAGAGAGAGAGAGAGAGAGAGAGAGAGAGAGAGAGAGAGAGAGAGAGAGAGAGAGAGAGAGAGAGAGAGAGAGTAAAAAAATCAAATGGCAGAAATACCTTAGAAACATTATCCACAGAGAAGATTGAAGAAAATATAAAAGGATACAGCTTTGATAAAAATTGTAAATTACACAATACAATGAGGAAACTATAAAGAATAAAATACTCTGATATGCAAAATAAATAGCATAATACACAGGACTATCTTCCACAAGGAGAAAATAGCATAACAATAAACTATTACTGTAAATGCTGGAGGAGACACGAAAGTATATTATGATGATGATGATAATGATGATTAGTATTATTATTATTATCATTAGCTAAAATACAACCCTAGTTGGAAAAGCAGGATGCTATAAGCACAAAGGCCTCAGTGAGGAAAGGAAACGAGGAAATAAATAAACTACAAGAGAAGTAATGAACAATCAAAATGAAATATTTTACGAACAGTAACAACATTAAATTAGGTCGTTCATATACAAACTATAAAAACTTAAAAAAAAAACAAGAGAAATAAAAACAAGATAGAATAGCTGGCCCGAATGTATCCTCAAGCAAAAAAATTCTAACCCAAGACAGTGGAAGGCCATGGTACAGAGGCCATGACCCTTCCCTAGACTAAAGAACAATGGTCTGATTATGGAGAGTCTTTCTCCTAGAAGAGCTGCTTCCATAGCTAAAGAGTCTCTTCTACACTAACCATGAGGAAAGTGGTCACTGAACAATTATAATGCAGTAGTTAACCCCTTGAACGAAGAAGAATTGTTTGGTAATCTGTGTTGTCAGGTGTATGAGGACAGAGGAAAATGTGGAAAGAAATAGGCCCGGCAATTCGATATAAATGTAACAAAGGAAATATGAACCAGTACTGTCTGGCCTAATCAAGGGACCCAATAACTCCAGCGGTAGTATCTCAACGGGTGGCTGGTGCCCTGGCCAACCTACTACTACCTACAGGGACGAATAGATAACGTCTAAAAGTAATCGAAAAACCGCAAAAGCAATAAGTAAGTGCAATAACCAAAAACCATTTAAAGATCATGGAAACGAATACACACGAGGACGGCATCTTTTAGGAAAAAGGTCCTAAAACTTATAGACAGACTATGAAAGAAGACTTCTATACAAAGCGAGGACTGGAAGCGGATTACAAAGAAACATCTTTGACAAGTTAACGGAAATCAAATTCACTCCCTGGGTGCCAGGGAAGTTAGTCATAAGAATGATCAGCCCCTTGAGTTAATGAATGATTGATAATTATCTGGCATCATAACATCAACAGTCACTGATGCAGATTGCAGCATGATTAATAAAGAATTAATTAAGATGAAAAATGGGTTAAATAAAATTTCAGAAATGAATAAATAACTTTAAAATGTAACATTTAAAATTTCATATATCATTTAAAAATGAGTAAGAAGGTCAGCTTCCAATATGAATTAAAAAAGCCACCGGCATCATATATAATGTTTCTTCCAAGAATCTTATTGAGGCTGTACCTGCCATCCTCATTATGAGTTTCAGAGAGGAATTTTTCTCTGATATCCACAAAACTGGGTCATTTAATCAGTGAATGCCTAACAGTCAGGGGAACCAAGCAATCATCGCACAAGGGTTGACACTTGACAGGCATCAAGAGATCGTGTTAAACGAGCCTGCCCTTATCTATGGCAATACAGGGCAGTGTCCTACCTTTTAGGCATAGTGCCAAATTTCCATGGAGGTGTGGCATTTGTGATCTCCTTCATCTCACTCTAATCCACAGAATTCAAGAAATGTTGCCAAATATCACGAAGAGATTTTTTTTTATATGATTGATTGATTGATTGATTTAAGGTTTTCTGGCATCCTGGCATCTAAGGTAATTGACGCCGAGTAAAAAGTCATTACATGGTACAGTAGTAGATATCTTCCATAAAGTAGTTTTTTCTGCTGCTTCTCTTGCTAATTTGTCCGCCGATTAATTCCTGACACACACACATACACACACACAAGTTGGAACTCAGCAAAACTTAACTTCCTTGCTTGCATTACAACAAATATACAGTCGATAAAATTTTTAAACTAAACGTTTAGTTGGATTAGAAACTGTCAATGCCTGCAACACCATTTTCGCATTACTAAAATGATAAAAGGAAAATTACCCTATTTCATCACTTCTATTTTTTCAAAATCAGCCAGAATACCATAAAACTCTGTTGTAAACGTAGAGGATGCTAAAGGGAGCGCATGTTTACAATTAAAACAGGAATTGTACACCCCGAATCCGACGCCAGCAGTGGATTTGGAGACGTTCGTAAATACAAATCCAATATTACTATGTTGTTCTTCCTGTTTCAATAAAAATAGACTACATTTCTTCATTTACCATTTTGCCTTTAGAGCAAGTAAAATAATTACATGGGGAGATTCCTGGAAGTTTCCAGGGACTGGTGACTGCTAGTTGTTAATCTCGTACTCGTGCAGTATATATCCTTTACTTAATTCTCAAACAATTCAAAGTTATAACAGCTGTTTGGATTCATCAATGGTTTCCTTTAATTTCTGGTAAAGTTTCAAGGACATCAGGATGTCTTTTCGGACTAATTTTCATTAATTTTGTGAAAAATTAATGATTCCAGTCAGCCTGTCTCTGTCCATAACTTTTAAACTAATTATTCAACATCAAATTAACAATGTCATTTACGAATGTATTTGAACTAACTATTTCAATCATTATTAAAGAGTCAAGAATGGAATAGTATACGGGATTTACTGCTTTATGCCAAACACTGGAACCCTTGGCACAATTTAGGAGTTTATTTAATTTCAAATATATTGTTACGAAAAATCAAGTAAACTTTATGAAAGTAATATAAAAAATGCATGAAATTATTCATTAGAAAATAAAGAGAATATATCAAGATTTACAAAGGTATAATAGCCATTATATTTAATCACACTCTGAAATTATCATTATTATTATTACTAGTCAACCTACACTCCTGGTTGGTTAAACAGGATATTACAAGCCTGATGGGCCACTATAAAGAAATAAAGAAATCCCGAATAATCTATATATGAGAAATTATAGAAAATATAAAGTTATAAAATATATCAAGATTAATAACAACTTTAAATAGATCAACCATATATAACAAATGAAAGTAACGCATGTCATCCTGTTTAACAGAATTTTCAATAAGTTTGAAATTTGGAAGTTTCACTGATTTACCTACCAGATTAGGAAGACCATTTCATAATCTGTTTACAGCTTGAATACAACTTCTAAAATACGGTGTAGAATTGAAACTCCTGATGGAGAAAGGAAAAAAGGCTAGGATTAACTGCATACCTAGTAGTATGTACAAGACGGTATAGTTTGGGAGGATTCGAATACTAAGTATGGTCAGAATTATAAAAAATCTTACGCAATATGCAAAATGAACTGACTTAACGACGGTGCCAGAGATTAAAATCAAGCCAGTTCAGAAATTAGAGATTTAATAGACAGCAAGTTTTTGTTTTATAAATTAAAATGAGACATAACAGCTGAAAACCATACAGAGCAGTACTCAAACTATGGTAGAATGAAAAGAATTAAATCCTTTCTTCAGAAAATATTGATCACAAAATAATCTTAAAAGAATTTCTCAATATGCCAATTTATTTGTAATTGGAAAGGAAAAAAACCGGATAGTTTCTTAAAAGTAAATTTGCAATCAAGAATCCAACCTAGAATTTTAAAGGAATTGTATATCGTATGTCAATGAAAAGATATCGATGCCAAGGAGCCACCGTCCTCAAACTTTGAGTTTTCCTAGAGTTCCATTTTATATCCCATAATTTGCACTAAGCACCAATTTTAGCTAGATCTCTATTAAAGGATTCAGCAACAACAGGTCTACATTCAGGAGATGGAATTGAGGCAGAGAGAGTATCACCTACATACGCAACAAGCTGGTTTTCTTGGCAAAACCTCAACGGCAGAAAATTAATGGCCGGAGGACACTATCCTGAGGAACACCAGATAATATATTCCTATAGTCACTTTGATGCTCATGAACAACTACTTTCTGCAATCGATTAAAATTCAAGAATGATGATAATAAAAGACCCAGCTACTATAATTTCTGTTTGAAAAACCGGCCTCAGGATCAATACAGAAGCAAATGGGCTATGACATTAGTAGAATTCCTGTTAGGTCTCAAAAATATTAGTCAGCCCCTTAATCTTTTATCATATTTTTGGGAAGACATTTCCAGGACAATTTTACCAATTTCCAACGGATGTCAAACCTTAACACTGTCTTTTCATTTACGCAGTGCTGCTTTAGACTTGGGCCTTCCAGACTATCAATTAAGAGATTTATGTTGTCTCTACTTTCTTGATGTTTTCCGATAATTAGTTTATCCAAAATTAAAAGCTCCCCTTTACTAAGCCAATACATCCCGCTCTTCTTGGCCGATAATAAACTAATGAAGTGTAAAAACATTATTTTCAATGATGCTTCATTTACCCACTTAAAAAACTCGAAAAGCATGGCGCTAATCAAATTTGCTTGATTTGTGACGTTACTCATCACTTTTCCTCGATATTAGTGACATTTCACTCGGAAATTTCATTATCATTCAATGAAAAGATTGTAATTTTATACGAATTTACACAAGTACTTACTCCTTTATTCATCAACATTCTTTAATAAATTATTACTGAATAACAACCTCCCTTTAGCATTTTCATTCATTAGCCTCTATTCTTACCAAGTAAGGGAGGTCGTTTTTTGACTTTGTCGCTTGCACTAACTTCTTATAAACAAATCATTTGTTAAACTCTAACATATTTTCGTCCAGCATCTGAATTCACTTAACTTTGAGCGTTCTTTGTGGAACTATTCATAATCTCTTTTCATTCCCTTTAAAAGTACACCCTTTATTTCTTTTATACTGCTTCTCCATTACTGGATTTACACTCATTTATTTCCTTTCATTTTAAATTCCCGGAGGGCAGGGCTACTCACCCTCCACACTTTTAATTCCTTTGTTCTCTTTTCTTGTTCTTTTCCCTTTCGAGGTTTTCTTCATATGTATCGTTCTTTTGAATTCGTTCTAATAACTACAACTGCTTTTTACTTGCTTATTTTTTCATCTTTTAAGTTCTCAACTTCTTATAACACAATTTCAATATCTATTCTCTGCATCGCTACTAGAACTCTTAATGATTTTCTTTCATCAGTTTTATCCAACTGTGTATTTCATTTCGTTTTTCCTTTCCCCCACCTTCTTTTTATTTAAAGGATTAACTGGAAGGTTTATTTGCGAGTCCACATCCAATCTACATTTTTAATCTCGCTAAATGTTTTGGGCAGGGACTCTCCAGCTCACCTGCAAAATATATTGCACGTAGATCAAGATAAACGTCAGTTCCATTTATTATGGTAGGAATATCTAATTCTTATCCTTTTATGTTTTGCATGCTTTTCGTCCCCTTCCATCAATCAACAATCCCAACTTCATTGTAAACTTACTTGTAACTTCAATTTCCCGACTAAAACATTACCGGATCCCCATGTTTAGATTCGTTCTCTTTACAGATAGAGAGAAAATGAAGCTAACTCAGTATTTCAACCTCCTGATTTTCAGTGGCCTTCACTAGATATTCCAGGTTTCCAGATGGACTCTTTAAATTTCATTAATTTCTTCTTAACTTTGTTAGATGTCCTTTAGCTGTTGAGAGAATTTTCCATATCATGAGGGAATCTATGAAACATTTTTATACTCTATTGCAACCTTCTTACATGATTTCCGTTATAATTGCAAATTCCACTGAAATATAAATACTTTGTAAGTATTTATATTTCAGTGGTCTGTGTGTTTGACTTCCATACTGTCTGGCTATTTTTCATTTCAAAATTTTCCTATCTTTCAAGCAGTGATATCCCGTAATCCAATCCACCCGAGCATTTTCATCTCTGCGCGGGACTGAATAGTTTCAGTATTTCGAAGAAAGCCCTCAGCAAAGGGACCAACAAAATTAAAAAAAAAAAAAATAAAATAAAAAAAAAAATATATAAAGAAAAGGAAATATCAATGACTAAATATCAAAGGCGAAATATTAGAAATGCTGTTTACATTTTTTAAACTAAAAACAGAAAATAATGGATAATATGTGACAAACATTCCCCATTCATCAGCTAAAATAAAGCTTGAATCCAAACAATATAATCAAGACGAAGAAGAGTTCATCATTCCAATTTTCTCCCTAAACTTTCAGTCCCGTTTATAGTTTCTCTATAAATATGAGGAATGCTTTCGAAGTGATGAGACAATCCCAAACTTTGGTTATTACAGCAGCAAAACTGTACACAGAATCATCTATAGATTGATTGAAATGGCATACAATTTTGTTCTTATTAAAACTTCATAACCATGCACGCTAAAAGCCAAATTCGAAATGAAAACTAACTAAAGTAGTAACGTGATCTGTGCTATGGACTGGATTGGATTTACGAATCTGGGCTAAATACTGTAGTATGGTGCTCGGTCTATGAGGCCATTTAGCGTCCAAGTGCATCCAGGAAAAACCCTAATTTGCTCCATGAATGAAGTAGTCTACGCTATATAAGCCTATTGCACATATGGTTCGATCCTGAGTTTTCAGCAACTAAGAAATAAATGTCCAAGAGAAGTGCCTTGAGGGAGGCGAGTTTCTTACCTGAACAGATGATTTAGTGATTAGATTGAATTTGTCTACTTTTCTTTCTATGGGATTTCTTGAGAGCTACTATACCGGAAACTGTCCTATGATGTATATTCACCACCAATACAATTTATCAATGTGTTGGATGTTCCAGAGATGTAATGAGAACTCAAAAAGCATTTCAGTAGTTAGTGTCTTTTATTATCATTAATAGAATCCTGTCCCTTGACTTTTAACTCTTATATTTCCCTGCAATCTGATTTCTTCTGACAGGAGGGGAACGTTTGATTTATGTTCTTGTTGACTGCAAGGATTATTAAACTGAAATTCATAATACAAGCACGTAAAAAAATGTGTTACTTGAAAGAAAATTATTAATTAAAGATGGGGGCAGAGAAGGGAGAAGGAATAAGACCAAGGGTGTTTTTACTAACACCGTTCAAAGCTGATATTCTGTTGCCATGGCACACGCCTTCGGGTGTGACATCAAGATGCTCAGGACTCATCATCAAATACTACCGAGTGCCCCCAACCCCCTCTCTCTCTCTCTCTCTCTCTCTCTCTCTCTCTCTCTCTCTCTCTCTCTCTCTCTCTCTCTCTCTCTCTCTCAATGCTATTAAGATATAACAATTATACATTTTACGCTGCCATGAAAGAATTAAATTTCCTTCCTAACGTCTTTCTTTTCGCTGAAATTTATCCTTTATTACAAATCAGTTTATTTCATTTTGTTACCTGAAAAATTTTGACAAAATAAACGTTCGTAAATGCAGATAAAGGTCATGAAAATAGACAAAGGTTGATAAATATTTGACAAAGATAAGTTTCTTAGATATGTTTCAGCATATGAATGGCAATCGGGATTCAATCAGTGGCGAAAACAAGTTTTACGTCAAGAAACAAATAGAATCATACAAAATATATACTGGAATTATTAATCATTAACTCATCTTTTTCTTTATGTTACCAAGAGAGTCAACATAAAATTAAAAAGAATTTATAATATATCTTATTTCTTTTCGCTAAAACTTAATTCAATAAACTCCAGAGGCTTCACCAGTTTGTGATATTAATTTCTAAACCTTCTAGTGTTTATATAAATACTGTAAAAAACATTTCCTTTCTTAGTAAATTCAAACGTTTACTTACAAATTCAGTAAGTCAATACAGCAATATTTTAAAGAAAAGTAAACTATAGGCTACGTCCGGTGAAGTAGTGTGCCCTATAGAGTGGGAGCCAATAGAGTATACCATTTATGAAGACTACCAGTGAGAGGGAACTTGATAATCATGCATCTGAAAGGGGTGGGGTCGTCGCTTATAAACAGTTTGGAGGGGTTCGACTTACTTAGGATGCGTACGAAAAGTTGGGGACGCTTTTTGCTTAAGACGTATGTGGAGTGGAGTTATAACTTGGCTCAAATTACTATTATTAACATGATTACTATCAAAGCTACAATCCTAATCGGAAACGTAGAAAGCTACAAACCCAGGGCCTTCAACAGGGAAAGTAGCTCAGCACAGAAAGGGAATAGAAAAGCAACGAACAATATTCTAAAAATCTAAAAATAGATAAGTTGTATATGAACTATGAAACAAAAAATTGCGTCAACCTGTTCAATAGATAAATATTTTAAACAAATTTAAACTCTTGAATTCTACCGATTCAACTACCAGATTAAGATCATTCCACAGTCTGGTCGACGGTAGAACAAAACATCAAGAATACTGCATAGTACTGAGCCTCGTGATGGAGATGGCAAGGCTAAAAATTAGCCACGTTGCTAGTACTGCGTTCTGGATGGTACAGTCTGGGATGATCTGAATGGCAAAAAAAAAGAAAAAAAAAGTAAAAAAAAAAAAAAACTTATGTAATATGCAGTGACAGGGATAAGCAATTTAATGACAGGCAAATTTTTTGTCCGACAAATTAGGATGAGAGTCAGCAGCTGAAAATCAGACAGGAAAACAAAATTCAAAACATGGAAGAATGAAAGAATTAAAACAATTCTTCTGGATAGATTGATCACTACACATCTTAAAAAACTGTCCGTGTGCAATTTTTTTTTTTTTCAATTTCAGATGAAGATAGGACGTGTTCATAAACAGTAAATTTACAATCAAGCATCACATAGATTTTTAAATAAATTGTATATATTTAACTATACATTGTCAAATAAAATATCTGGATGTTGAGGAGCCAATATCTTTTGACATACAATCATACTTTGAGTTTTGTTAGGGTTAACCCCCCCCCCCTAATTTGCACAGCGCACTAATTTAACTATATCTCAATTATGGGTTTCTGCAACCATAGTCTACATTCTTGAAATGGAATTGATGCAAAGACAGGAGCATGATATACATATAAAAAAAGCTTGTTTTCTGGGCCAAAACAGATATCATGCGTATATATTATGCAAAGTTATGGGCCAAGAACATTGCCCTGAGGAACAACAAACATTGTAAGAAGAGCATCACATGCTCGAAGGCCCTTGCAAAAGCCAAACTGCAAACTACGGAACAGATGACAACCTTCAGCATAACTGTTTAGACGTCTTTCCAAATGATAAAACATAGATAAAATTGAAGTTTTGGAAATGGGAGGTAAACAGCAGAGCTCTAGCTACCAAATACAAATTCATCTGATGGAATGACATCACCAACTCACCAACAAATGCAATAAGGACTGCTTTTGCTAAATTGCCAAAAAAAAAAAAAAAAAAAAAAAAAAAAAAAAAACAGGCAACTATAGAGATAATAAATCAGATGTCTTTATGAAAAAAGCAAAGTAAAAATACCATTTGGGTCAACACCTTAATAAATATCAAGTTTCAATGGAATTTAGGAAAACAGGAAAGAAGAACATTGAGTTTCTCATTGCCCTTTTTACTGTCAAACGCATCAGCTGAAAGGGATCCCTTTTCCTTTTGGACAGTGAGTGACAGAGACATCTGGTTTAAGTAAAGAAAGAATTGTTCAGTCATCCAAAAGAGTGCTTACCAATTATGTTTCAGGGTTGTACCAGACACGTTTTCTGCAACTGCCAAATTGCATTTATTTTCAGTTAAAGCATAATAAACTCTTAGTAACACCTCTTAACTAAAGTATAGTTATTTCAATTCAAATCTCATCTATTACTTTTCCAAACACGATAATCATCCTGTTTCTCTAAATAAGTACGTCTATAATCAACATTGAACCAGGATTTGCCTTAGATTCGGTATTTCAACAAGCGATAAGGAATACGCCTATCCTTTACACCGTACAGATTTTTGTTGAAGGTAACAACATGCCCAAATCTTTTATAAAACTGTGACCAATTAAAAAGCAAAACGCCACTGAAGATGCCGTTCACATCTGCTTAAAGTTATATATATGTATATATATATATATATATATATATATATATATATATATATATGTGTGTGTGTGTGTGTATGTATATATATACATACATATGAATATATATATATACATATATATATATATATATATATATATATATATATATATTTATATATATGTATATGTATATATACATATACATACATATATAAATATATATACAGTATATGTATGTCTGTATATATATATATATATATATATATATATATATATATATATATATATATATATATATATATACACTCCTTGCAAGAGTATGACTCATTAGGGGAACAACTTTGCTTGCTATATCATCCAGGTGAACAGTGTATACTAGAGTAGGTCCAAGCAATTACCAGACTCGTGTGTCGTGTGTAACCTCTTTCAAATCAATTTTCACGTTCATAAGGAGAAAAGATCTCTCTTTGAACGACCTATTTCCTTTAGCAATCATGAAGCAAGTATAAATGACTGATTGATTATGAAGAATAGTCGATCTAGGAAACTGCAAGTGTCCTTGGAACATAAGGGATTCTTCAATATACAGCGTGAAGATCCTCACCCGGCGTCAGCAGCGTTATGATGGAAATCAGATTTTCCACCAGGCTTTAGAAAGCAATGGCATATTTCACCCACGAGCCTCATAAGCATATGGACTCCTTCGTTCTGAGAGCACAGGAGTATCAAAACAAGAAAGAGTTCCCTCTCCTCCAGGGAAGCATGCACATAAAAGAAAAAAGATGGTAAAACGAATGACAGACACATGTGAAACTGACTTGTCTCTACGCTGACAGAGGCAGGCCTGGGAGAATCGGCGGAAAAGAATGTCTGCTAAAAATTACCCAAACGTCGTGTCGGTTGCCAGGAAACGCAAAATATCGGAATATCTTCATAGGATGAACAGGCACGTCTCTCTCTCTCTCTCTCTCTCTCTCTCTCTCTCTCTCTCTCTCTCTCTCTTCAAACCAATATCCACTAATTATTTTACCTTTTGAATTTAATTACTTTCAAAATTCCTCGTCGAATCTTTAGCTTCATATGGTGAAGGTGAACGGCTAACTAATTCCTGATATTAGAATTTTTCCATTTTATCAAGTCTAATCTAATAGCAGTCCATCATTACCGGTAACGGCATCTATAGTTCCTCACATCAAATATGTAATTATGTTTATATACATATATTTGTAATAACACACACACAAATAAATATATATATATATATATATATATATATATATATATATATATATATATATATATATATATATATATATATTATGTATATATAAATATATATTGTTTATTTACATATTATATGTATGTATACGTATATTCGGTGCACACACAGATAGATATATATATATATATATATATATATATATATATATATATGTGTGTGTGTGTGTGTGTGTATGAAACATCATTGAACGGAAAAAGGATTAATGAGGTAGAATCATTGAAGTATTTAGGCACTGTGATCTCCAATAGAGGGTCTTTAGATTTACTGTTTAGTCAAAGATTGGATAAAAATTAAATCAGACTATGGATAGGTTAATTAAAATTGGGAAATAAAATCACCTGAAATTACACATTAAAATCAGGGTAAATATCAGTTTAGTGAGATCGGTGTTACTCTATGGACATGTGTCGAGGTATGACAATGAAACAATATAGAACAGATTTAGTAGATTTGAAAACAAAGCCCTCAGAAGGATATTAGGAGTTAAATGGCAGGACAGGATTAGAAATGAAACGATAAGAGAGATTACTCAAGTGCCATATGTGGATGAGATCATGGTGAGGGGTAGATGGATATGGTTTGGGCATGCTCTTCGCACTCCCTAAAAGAGATTAGTTCACCAAACGTTTAACTGGGCTCCACAAGGCACTAGAAGAGGTGGAAGACCCAGGCCTGCATGGGTGAGGACTATGAAAAGTGAAGTAGGAGATGATGAATGGAGAAGTATTGAATTAAAAGCTCAAGATAGAGACGACTGGCGGAATCTAACTGGGGTCCTTTGCGTCAATAAGCGTAGGAGGAGATGATGATGATGATGATGATGATGATAATGATAAATGTGAGTAAGTATAATATACATCAAATGTATATATATACATATCAATATCTATGATAATAAACACACACATATATATACAGTATATATATATATATATATATATATATATATATATATATATATATACATATATATATACACATATGTATATATATACATATATAAATTTATATTAATTATTATTATTATCTAAGCTACAAACCTATTTGAAAAAGCAAGATGCTATAGGCACAAGGGCTCCAGCAGGGAAAAATACCCCCAACGAGAAATGGAAATGAAAAAAATTACATGCGAAGTAAAGAACAATTAGAATAAAATATTTTCGGAACAGTAACATAAATAAATCTTTCATATTTAAACTATAAAAACTTAAAAAAGGAATAAAAATAAGATAGATTAGTGTGCCCAAGTGTACCCAAAAGCAAGATAATTCTACTAGACAGTGTAAGACCATGGTACAGAGGGTATGGCACTACCCAAGACTAGAGAACAATGGTTTCATTTTTGAGTGTCCTCCTAGAAGAGCTGCTTACCATAGCTAAAGTCTCTCTTCTACCCTTACCAAAAGGAAAATAGTCACTGACCAATTATAATTCAGTAGTTAACTCCTTGAACGAAGAAGAATTGCTTGGTAAACTGTGTTATTCGGTGTTTGAGGACGGACCGAATGTGGAAAGAATAGGCCAGACTATTTGGTGCATGTGCTGGCAAAGGAAAAACGAGCCGTAACCAAAGAGAGGGATCCAATGTAGTACTGTTTGTCCAGTCAAAAGACCCAATAGCTCTCCAGTGGTAGTATCTCTACGAGTGGCAGGTCCCTTGTGGAAGGACAGGGGTTAGACTTCCTTGTAACCAGTTCTCGTGATGGTTTTTCTATCATGTAACATTCAAAATTCTTTTTAGAACAATTTTCACACCTAAAGTTCTGAAGGACTTTAATCAACTATACTGCTCCTATTATTCATTTTTATTCCGGCAGCTATATTAGCCTTAATTCATGACCATCATCATGACAGTAGGACGATTACAAAGAAACTACGTCAATACAATGGCTGGTAGAACGTGGGGACAAAATCTCCTCGGATCCAAAGAGACTAAATCTATTCAATTTACAATGCTAAAATTGCCATATTCATAACTTTTGTAGGTAGGTTAAGTTAGGTTACGTTACGTTAGATTATACCCGGTAAGGCTACGCTGGGTTGTGTTGGGTTCGAGAGGTTAGATTGGTGGAGATCCGATTAAAAGTGCCTGAACAGTTCTGCAAAATTAGGGGTTGGAAACGTTGTTCAGCAGCAATCGTTCAATATGCACTGGTTTAATTTAACAACTTTTTGAACCAAAAACTCTCGGAAAAAAAGTTTCTTTAAGCACTCGTTCGATCTATCATTTGTTCCAATTAAATTTTTGGAGTGTATTTGATTTTAAAGGAAGACGTACATCCTTTTATGTAGCTTTCATTGACTAAGTATGTATGTAATTCTCATGTTTTCGTCTTTTATTTGGCATGTATATATCACAGCTTTATAGGTAAAACTTTAAAATAAATATGAATAAACAAATATTCTGCTACTCATCCAGTGTTGGAAAAAGGAATGAATTAGTTTAATACCTAATGCAATAATAAGAGGGGTAAAGGTAATTAATTCAATTATTTCTTATAGACAAAGATGATAATTCAATAACTCAAATCATATACAATAGCATTATAATGTACTGGTTAATGACTTCAAGCGCTGAACAGAATTCAGATACAGTTATATATATATAAATATTTTTTTTTATTCTATTCCACCTGCAAATATTAAATATTAATCTAATTCGCCATCTGCTCTCGATAGTTAGATGACAACCAGAAACAAAAAGCAGGAACGCAATTTATATTTCATACATTGAAAACAGGACCACATCTTAATTTCAAATTTAGCAAATGACGTTTATTTCTCTCACGATATTTTCCAATGTCCGTAACTTTATAGCAGACGACTACGGGTAAGGCTTCCAGTAGACCACTGAGTGCTTCAATGACTATATGGGAACAAACACAAGACCTAACAGCTTTAGAATATTTCATGGAAATTCTTCATCGATGTCATATATTTTACTTGCGGAAAAAAATGCAGCCATAATGATTGCGAAAAGAAAATTTTACTTTGATATATTTACCATTTGGGGCTCAAATTCAGCCTTTACACAACCTATTTCCTATACCTTGAATAGTATAAAGCTGGTCAAAGAAAGCACACTTTTGAAAGTATCATCCATATGAAAATTTTAATAAGGAACAACATGCAAGTGCGTGAAGATTTTCCTCAGTAGTAGAAAAAACATCCTATCTTCCAATACTCCTGAATCGGAGATGGAAAAGGGCTACCCTTGTTTGTTCTCGTATGTTCTATAGGTAATACTATTTAGCTTTTATGATGACTAAACCTAAGCCACACTGTCCTTGACCTACTCGACGGATGGGTGGATTTATGCAACTCATTTGCGGTAGAGCGGGGGAGGTAAAAGCATATAATTCCAAAGATGCATTTGCAATTATGAAATGACAAGAATGTCTTGGGGATCTGGCGTTGCTATTCCCTTCTCTAAAAAAATGAGGCACTTCAAGGGTTCTTTTGCGTGATTATTTCGCACATCAACTGTACATTGCAACTTTTACACAAAATTGTTAAATGTTGACATTAAAATAAATCTTTGTTCTCAAAACTTTAAGTTGAACAAATAAAAATCCTGCCATCCGTGTTTCATGTAAAATCTACCATTCCTCTTGGAGGGATAAATATAGTATATTAAAATATAGATAAAAACCTCACTGTGGTTGACTTTAGTACATTAAATGTTTTACTAACATATCAAGAACTCTAATCAGTATTTTGTACATTTATTTTGGACATTTGTTGGCTCAAACTATTGTTGAAACGAACAAATGCATTTCGAACAGTTACCACCAAACGACTGTTTCCGAACGGTGTCCGGACAATTCGGTCCCGGACAATTCGACCCTGGACAATTCGGTCCCGGACAATTCGACCCTGGACAATTCGGTCCCGGACAATTCGGTACTAGGACAATTCGGTACTAGGACAATTCGGTACTAATTAATTCTTATATGGAAAAACAGTATTTTTCCAGTTTTTATCGTTTCTAAAATTCCTATCAGTTCTAAGCATTACTTTTAAAAAGAAAATTTTTGTTTTTGTTAGTATAGATATAAAAAAAGTCCAATTGATTTATCCTTGTTTGTGCGATGAATTAAAAAAAAATACATTTTTTGTTTCTTTATTATATAAAAAATGAAACAGTAAAAACCATACATTTCTTATGTTAAAAGTATGTATATAAAAATAAAATAGTAAAAACTATACATTTCTTGTCGTTAAAAGTATATACAAAATTTAAACTTTAATATTATGAGCGATTGCTTTAAGGAACTGCATTCTTTCTGCTTGATTATATTTCTCCATCGTCTCATATTTTGACTAATATGAGCTAGTTTCGTTATATCAGTAAGTTCGCACTCATTTAAATTTCCTAGTTCTTCTGTTAGAATTGAACGAGAAGATGTTTGACTTGTGATTGTCCCTCCTTGATATTTGCAGTAGCAACTTTTGCACTCACTCACAAACCATCAAAAAGGCCAATATGAGAAGAAAAATTAACGTTGTTTGTTCGTACGCATAAGATCGAATTAGGTAAATCATCATCGTCATAAACATTATAATCATTATAAATATCATTATGATTATCAGTATTTCATCCCTTGTTTATTTTGAAGCAGTTTTCATGAACATTATTACCATAATTAACAATTTGGTTATCTAAATGAACGTAAAAGATTGTAAGTTTTTAGAAGAGTTAATCAAGTAAAAGTCCACAAGGAAAATTATCACTTATTCGTCACATGAATCCTCACATTTCCGAGCAACAAATGAACGAACTAATTCATATAATTTAAACCTAATCTAATTCAAAATAGGATAGAGTAGTACTTTATAAACAAAGAATTGAATATCATATCATCAATATCCTAATCGGAAAAAGTATGTAGTTATCTTAACATATTCATTCAGCAACGAAACAGTTAGTAAAATGGCAAGCTTAAATATGTAAATATAATTTGTCATTAGGAATGGAACCCTCCCTCCAGCCCCCCAAAAAATCTATCAACATATTTTGCAAAGTTCAATACAGTACTAATTTCTATTAAACTAATTTAATAGAAATTCTCGTTACCGATGACTCGACAAAGGTTTAAAATTCATAAATAGGTAATATGAGTACAAAGAATATGTGCTTGATCAGCAAAATTCTTCAAGTGAGATGAAGGCTTGGGACTAAACTCAAAATCTTGACAGAAACCTAGACGACCTAGAAAAAGAGGGCAGTCGAAAGTAAGTCTTAATTTGACACAACACAGAACTCATAAGAACTGAACACTACGACTGACGCACACACACAAACACACACACACGCGCGCGCATATATATATATATATATATATATATATATATATATATATATATATATATATATATATATATATATAT
>NC_090726.1:142694965-142697465 GCF_036898095.1 Palaemon carinicauda | reverse complement strand
GAGAGTAAAATTTGAAAAGGAATTTTTAATCGATATAAGAGGTCAGGACTACTCGGAAAATATATTTATAATATAAGTGTCAGTTTTATTTAACAATAAACATACTTGAATTACTCTTTCACAAACATAAATAGCAGATACATTTCTAGCTCCATTTATGCTGTGATTTATATCATTTGATACAGAAAAATAAACATTCAAACTAGACATTAAAATCCTGAATGCACATATCAATAATCATAACATAATTCTCCTATCATGACACCATACAACATCAAAATATTTTACTCTCTTATCGATGATAACTTCTCATACATCTGGTACACCGGAAAAAAAATAAAAGAAAACAACAATCTAGGAAGCATTTACCTACTTCTGTTCAGAATATCTTACACAAATAGACATCCTTTGTAGAATAAGAAACTTCACACACCCTTCCATTGTTAGAAAGGAAAGAAAAAAGGCCGTAGTTCGACTCGGGGTTATTTGTATACAATCACAATACTGTATATTTCCCTTCTTAAAGCATCATTTGATTTCCTCTTATTTGCCTTTTCATATTTGAATATCTAGCATAAATATTCATGTTATTGACCTTAGTATCATTTTCATAGTGCTATTGTTGCTACAGGCTATAACTGTAAGGAAAATTCTTTTGGAGTTATATAACCGTATCTTTCAATGACTTTCAAATAAAACTAGAGATTATATATTTACACCTCTACAGAATAATGGATTTAACACAATTAAAATGTCCTTACCTCCAATTAAAGCAATGCTCTTTTGTTTGTTACTGACAAAGTTATCTAGTCCTTCCTCCAATTCCACATTCTTTTCATCTTTCCTTCAGGCGTGAGCTGCTTTTCCATTAGCAGACAAACAAACACACACACAATGTATATATACAAATATATTATTATCATTATTATTATTATTATTATCATTACTTGCTAGGCTACAACCCTAGTTGGAAAAGCAGAATGCTATAAGCCCAGGGACTCCAACAGGGAAAATAGCCCAGTGAGGAAAGAAAACAAGGAAAAATAAAATATCTTACGAACAGTAACAACATTGAAATAAATATTTCTTAAATAAACTATAAAAACTTTAACAAAGCCAGAGGAAGAGAAATAAGATAGAATAGTGTGCCCGAATGTACCCTCAAGCAAGAGAACTATCACCCAAGACAGTGGAAGACCATGGCACAGAGGTTATGGCACTACCCAAGACTAGAGAACAATAGTTTGATTTTGGAGTGTTCTTCTCCTAGATGAGCTGCTGACCATAGCTAAAGAGTCTCTTCTACCCTTACCAAGAGGAAAGTAACCACTGAACAATTACAGTGCATTAGTTAACCCTTGGGGGAAGAAGAATTGTTTGATAATCACAGTGTTGTCAGGTGTATGAGGACAGAGGAGAATCTGTAAAGAATAGGCCAGACTATTCGGTGTATGTGTTGGCAAAAGGAAAGTGAACCGTAACCAGAAAGCCGGATCCAACGTAGTACTGTCCGGCCAGTCAAAGGACCCCATAACTCTCTAGTGGTAGTATCTCAACGGGCGGCTGGAGATATATATATATATATATATATATATATATATATATATATATATATATATATATATATATGTGTGTGTGTGTGTGTGTATGTGTGTTTATGTACACATACGCACACATATAACACATATATACTGTATACTACCAGACTAATCAGCATTAGCCAAGCTGGAAATTAATTCTATATATTTTTAAAAACCTGAATGGAGGCATATTCATAAAAATAAACCAAGTGGATTTCTCTAGGTCAATTTGACTATCAACGTTATAAACTGCGAATATTTAATACCCTGCACTATTAACACACATTCAATATTAATAACATATTTCGCAATGTAAGTCTGCGAAGGATAATTATCTATTTCATACATACCGAAAAAGAACACCGGATTAACTGAAAGTGAAAGTAGCTCCGTTTTCGTTTGAAATTACTTTTTATAAAGAAATTTTTCTTTTAATTACTTTGTCCTTTTGAAACAATCTTTAAAGGAGGGTGGAAAAAAAAAGTTTTTTTTTTTTCTTTTAGTCATTCTTAGTAAATTTATATTGGTCATCTGTGAATAATGCAATATCTGTCACAGTTCTCATTCGAAAAAAAAAAGCTTTCAAAATGTCAAGGGATCAAAGTACATGTATTTTTGGGGGTTACGTTTCTGTTTGTGCAAGCCCTTTTCTATAAAAAAAAAAAAATACTCAGTGTACAGGTAAACCTCCAGAGTTTACGGATTCATGGACAGACAATTCCCATTTGGAAAATCACTGTATTTAAATTTTGGTCTAGAAATTCGCAACCTTGCATTTGTTGTTAAAAGTTATGGACATATATATATATATATATATATATATATAAATATACATATATATATATATATATACATATATATATATATATATATATATATATATATATATATATATATATATATATAATATACATATATAT
>NC_090726.1:142679965-142689965 GCF_036898095.1 Palaemon carinicauda | reverse complement strand
CCTGAATCAACTTTTCTGTTTTTCTCACCGTTGTTGGTTGAACAGGAAACAGCCTGTTATATGTTATGGCCTTTTGCCCGCAATTGATGTATATATAAACAGATGTTCTGTAATAACAGTTACTCAGTTGCTTTCATCCCGCTTTTGAGTCACAACCTACTCTTGGCTCGTCACAAAATATATATATATATATATATATATATATATATATATATATATACATATTTATATGTGTATATATATATATATATATATATATATATATATATATATTTATTTATATATATATATTCAAATTCTAGTTAAATAAATAAATACCCCTGATGATAATTCCTGCAATATGAAAAAAGGATTTTCCATGATTATTAAACAAATTTTCAAGACCAATAACTTCCTAAATATCACCGAAGTATCCAGATTCAAAATAGTATAAAACCAGGGAGGTAATATGATTTATTGAAATATTGCATAGACGAGGAAACGATTCCTTACTTTCTGCATAACCAATAAAATACCGCCCCCCCCCCCCCTCCAAAAAAAAAATATTTCCAAGTTATAAGAACGTATACAACTCTTCAGACCATGCACGTAAATTAAAAAAGAAACGAAAAAAAGGCAGGTGTTCCCGTCAAATTAAAGTAATTTTATCTCTTGTCACAACTTGTCAGCAGATTGACTCCCATTGATAGATATTAGTTCTGTCAGCTTACCATCGATTTTGCATGTTAACTCGTCCTCAGCTGATTAATTATGAATGAGCTTAATCCTTTACTCGATTACATATCAAAGAGATATTTCAAAAATTAGCACATTAAAGACCGCATTTTCAAGTTTATTCATAATTTTTCATAAACATTAATAAATGAGAGGAGAGAGAGAGAGAGAGAGAGAGAGAGAGAGAGAGAGAGAGAGAGAGAGAGAGAGAGAGAGAGAGAGAGAGAGAGAGAGAGTAAACAAATCTTAAAATCACCTTTCGTCATTTTTGTATTATTAACTTTTGTTGCTTCTATGTTACCCATGGATGAATTTAAACAAAATCTACTCACCATAAAACCTTTATTAATTAAAAAAATCACTGATTGTATTCAAGTTGGAAATTCAGTCCAGCTATGAGCTTTCTTGAACTAAGTATAAGAGAGAGGTGCTTTTTTCGGAATGATTTATGTCAAAACTGTCATGAATTCTCTTGCACCGATCAGAGGTTTACACCTGATGAAATTTTATGTGACATATATTTTCCAACTGTTTATCATCGTACATCTAGTTCATGCAAGGAATACAAGTATGAAACCCGAAATAACATCAATGAACATCAGCAGATTAAAAGATATAAAGTAATTTCCAAAGCAGGTTTCCCAAACTACAAACCTTTGAAGTTCATGAACTGAATAAAACTGGGGTATTTTGGAACTCTCGATTTCCATCTACCATTTTCCAACCTACGCTTTCATTCAAAAATAAATTTTGAAATACATATATGAAGCAATTTGAGAGTGGTTGATCTCCATTCTTAGACTTGAAGGAGGCTTATGCGTGCTATAAATATGACATTTTGAACAAGAATTAAGAGACAGCTGCTTACTTGTAAAATAGTTATAAGCTATAACGATCACAGGTAGACAGCTATGTCATGCTTATTAACAACTATTCGACCAATCACCATATTACTGAATGTACCACGAATTCTATTCAGTTCTCATATGCCCCTTCTCGATACTATAGAATACAGACAGTTTCCATCCTGAATAATGCATCAAGTCATTAAAAAAATGTTTCCATATCTAATGATGTAATCATGTACCATGTTCTATCGTAAAACAAGTGGTCATTATGTGAAAGATACAATTGCCTCTTCGTCATGCCCTTCCAGCTAAACAGTTCTCAGACTATATATTGATTTTTTCCATATATCCCACTACTTTATTAAGGAATGGGTTATGGGCTTTGTGTTATACCCTTCTATACTACTGCTATCATTATACATAAATTGTGTAATTTCGAAAAAAATGGCTTCCAATGCATCGTTCTCATTCAACAGCAAACACTCAAAGCAATGCAATTCCATATCCGCAGCTCATAAATTCTGAAACTATAAGAACAACCATAAATTTTCAGCTCTCTCATATATCATAATTTTCTGAGATACACCAGTATACACAGACAACGACCTCGTGCAAAAATAGTTATTGCATACTTAAATATAAGTTATATATATATATATATATATATATATATATATATATATATATATATATATATACTCATAGACATCTCTGACAGTTCTGGGTGCCATTTTCATGTCCTTCCAAAAGGTCAACGCTCATATTGCCACACTCTTCCACCGTCATGACATTCTCGATGCATGGGATTAAAAGTTCATTCAGACTCATTAGCTGCTTATTACTTTGTAATATTTCAAATGGATGTGCTAGGCTGGGCTATCTGAAAGTCACTTGTCAAAACTGATCTAATTAGTACTTCAACCTGAATTTTTTCTTTCACTTTACATTACTTTGAATAGATAAAACAACAAAATTATCTTCAAGCACCGTAATCATACACTTATATAATCCTCTGGATGAACGCTATTCCCAAAAACAAGAGAATCCGATGCTATATGGCATATATGCAATTAAATACTTAAGGGCATAAAAAGTCACAAGCGACCTCGTAACAAGAGCAAAGATATAACTGTGGTAAAAGAAATTGTTTTATAAACGTAATACTCGGTTTTGAAATTGGAGACCGGTTAATTTTGGCTCTTTTCTACTAGATAATAGGTAAAGACAAAACCTACTTGTTACTGTCAATCCAAGCCTAACCCTAGAATGTATAGGTTCTAATCCTGGTCAAAGTATGAGCAATTATGTAAATAAATTATTCCAAATGCAAAGTGAAGTCAATGTTAAAGGGGTATTAGTAGATTTTCTCATACAAATAAATGTTCGGTTTCAATAGTGAACATACATATATCCAGTATATACAAATATTTATAGAAATACACACACCCACGCATATACGCATATATAAATTATATACATATACACACACACACACACACACACATATATATATATATATATATATATATATATATATATATATATATGCTTTGTGGATTTGGAGAAAGCGTTTGGTAGTATTTCACTAAGTAAGTACAAAAAAGATTTTGAGGCACTGTGGGATGCCAGAAAAGATTGCAAACATCATATTGGATATGCACAGGGGAACTTGTGGGGCAATGGTTGATTACAGTCTTACAGATACATTTGAAGTTAAGACGGGAGTACTACAAGGTGGAATTCTACCCCCTGAACTGTTTATTGAGGTGATTAATTATGTTGTGAACAAGGTAATGTAATAGATGAATAATGGTATTCAGTGAAAGGGGTCCAGAGATTACGTAATCTATAATTTGCAAATGTTATAGTTTCAATTGCCTCTACAAGGATTGAAGTGTAGGAAATGATTCATAGGTTAGTATTGGAGGGGAGAAAGGTTGGACTGGTGATCAAACAGAGAGGGACTGAGGTCATGCAGATTCAGAGTGCTAATGAGACGAAATGCCCAATGTGAATGATATAGACAGATCATCAAGGTGGAGATGGATGATCATATTTTAAGAAGGGAAGATAAGGTAATCAAGGATGTACCTGAATGGATGCCTATGGGAATGGGATGACGTGGTAGACTAAGAGAAACGTGGCTGCTGACAATGCAGAGGAAGTTGGGTCTAAGAACTGGGGTGAGCTCCGAGAGATTGCAGAGGTGAGACAGATATGGCGTGAATTCATTGAGACATATGCATCCCGTGAGTGCCAGTGAATTAAGTAATATACACACACACATTATATATATATATATATATATATATATATATATATATATATATATATATATATATATATATATTATGTATATGTATATATATACTATGTATATGTATATATATACTATGTATATATATATATATATATATATATATATATACATAGTATATATATACGTATACTATATATATATATATATATATATATATATATATATATATATATATATATATATATATATATATATATATATATACGTCAAAGCTCTTTGGGGCTCATGGCAGGAGGATACCATTCCAAATGGTCAAAAGTGTCTTGTTGGGTCATGAGGTAAAGACGTTATCCCATGGATTTAACTTGTAAATACCTGAAACCTGCGCCATTTTTTTTTTATAAATATTCTTTAACGTGAAATGGCTGAAGCAGTGTCAACCGAAAAGGTATTTATTCCTTATGTTTTGAGGGTATTTCAGTACCAAAGAACGATGTAAGATTGCAGCAAAACGTTACGCATAAGCAAACATTCTATATATATATATATATATATATATATATATATATATATATATATATATATATATATAGATAGATAGATAGATAGATAGATATATTATATATTTATATATATACTCATATATATATATATATATATATATATATATATATATATATATATATATACTGTATATGTATATATATATATATATATATATATATATATATATATATAAAAGGTTTAAAGTTTAAAGGAACATTACATATAAGAACATTTTATTTTTTTCCAGCTATGAAAAACATATACTAAAATAAAAATGTGCAAAGTATGTTACCTAAACGTTATATGTCTATGTCTCTCCCACTCCAAGGTCTAAAGTAACAGAGAAAATGTTTAAAATATAATTAAAATTTCTACGTAAAGTGCTATTTTCATTTCTTCTCTCAAAATAAAGGTGAAGCGTATTCGAAAAAATAACATGAAATGGGGAAATTTATAGCACTAAAACCAGCACATTCAAAGATCTAGTGTAGGAGAATTCACAAAGTAAATTTAGTTGGTTGGTCAGGAAAGGAGTTGCTCCCAAATATACGGAATAGGAAACAGCAATTTAGACCTGGTTTCTCGACATCGCCTTATTCATGGATATTCGCTCGGATATTCTTTTTAATACTTGTGAGTTCTGCCTGGTGACTCGGATAGTTACACATTTCCCAATAAACCGGGAATATCATTTCCTCCTAAGGAATTCTTTATGGAATTCTCTCTCATCTTGTCATTCATGAAGCTATTTCTCCCCAAAGGATTTCACGTATTTTTTTCCTGTCTATTTATTTATTTATCTATTTTAATATTGATTTTATCAATATCTAAGCATTTTAGTAAGGATTAGATGGAGCTAGATAATTTTCGTTTTCCGTCTCGTTTACATAATCAGCTCTATAATATGTATTAATAATGCCAGTGTAACTGATTCCACTCATTTAATGATAAAGCAAAAACTAGTTTTATTGGAAAAGCAAAATAAATGTTCCTCTCAAAAAATTGATGTACACAACCTTGTATTGTATTTTAATAAGGAATTATCTCCATTAAAGCCTCTTTATTCTATCAAAGGAATATGGATGAATATAATACAAATTAGCACAGCAATGCCAAAAACTAATCCTTCTGGTTCCTTTTGTCTGGTAGATTTCGGTTGAATTTTAGTTCTTAAAATCAAAACAATGAACAAACTACAAATGTCATCAAAGAAATGTTATATATACAAAGCTAAAATAAAAAGAACTAATATCTGCTACGGACTCTTCAAAGATCCTTTAAAATAATATAATCAATATCAATATCGGACAATTTTATAGCTTTTTTCTTAACGACACATAAACAACTAGAACGGGTACTCTGTAGATCGCATACCTTCGGCCAACGCCGCATCATAAGATAGGCTATTGAATTATGCACACTTTGGAAGTAGTTTAATACAAATTAAATAATATTGACCATGATATAACGAAAAGACGTGTTTTTACCTTTTCGAGACCTTGGCCTTGACATTAGACCCAATCATTCCAAAATCAGAACATAGGCGATTGAACTATGTGCATTTTGGCACTAGCTTTATGCAAATTGGATAAAAATTGACCACGATATAGCAAACGGATGTTTTATACCTTTTCGTGATCTTGGCCTTGACAGAACCAATCACTCCCAAATCACAACATAGGTGATTGAATTGTTCATATTTTGGCAGTAGATTCATGCAAAGCGGATAAAAATTGACCAAGTTATAGTAAAAAAAAGATTTTCACCTTTCTGTGAACTTAGCCTTAACCTTTGAGCTAATCGCTCCCAAATCAAAGCTTAGGCAGTTGAATTATGGATATTTCGGCACTAGATTAATGGATATCGGATAAAAATTGACCGAAATATAGTAAAAAGACTTTTTACCTCTTTGTGACCTTGGAGCAATCACTCCCAAAATCTAATCAAGTTGTCCTTGGATTATGGCCAATCATCCCATCAAATTTCATGAGATTCGGTCAATATAGATTTTGATTTATGTGAATCACAAACACACCGACAGACATACAAAACATATATATAAACGCCTATCAAAACATAATCTTCACAACAAGGTTGGCGAAAGTATAAAATACTTTTTTATACAAAAAAATACATTTCCAATTACATTTGTATATTTTTGTCTATTCAATCTCGCATTGAATATTAGAAGCATTCATCAAGTATATAAATTTCATATTTTCTATATTTTAGGATATGTGGATAAATCTTGACAATTTAATTTGTAATTTCCTTTTTAAAATGTGTAGTTACTCCCACGGATGTTTCATAAACCCTTTTTCATTTTTTTCATATCATTTTTACTTCAGTGTTGCTGCCAGCAAGGCGGTTCTCAACCACGTTACTATATACCTCGAAAAAGTGCACTCAGTTTCCGGCATATCCAGGGAAAAGGATATAGGAACCATTTTCATCACAGACTGGAAAACGTATGAGAGAGAGAGAGAGAGAGAGAGAGAGAGAGAGAGAGATAATATATAAATTCTTTTATATATGCAGTATGTATATCACACACACATACACATATACAATATATATATATATATATATATAAATTATATATGTATATATATATATGTATATACATAAATTATATATATATACAGTGTACACACACACTCATATATATATATATATATATAGAGAGAGAGAGAGAGAGAGAGAGAGAGAGAGAGATATTATGTATATATATATATATATATATTTATATATATATATACACGCATAAATTATATATATACAGTATACAAACACACACACACACACACACACATATATATATATATATATATAAATACATATATGTATGTATATACACATCCATGTCTTATCAATAGCACTCGTGATATTTATTTATCTAAATAAGCCACTAATACACCTTATATCGAATTCCCTCTGTCTAGTCATTCAAGAATTTCTGTCTAGCCAGGGGTTTGAACAGGTGTCTAGTATAAATCGAAGTGACAGTCGACTACCATAACCATATGACCATTAAAAGAGATAAAGAGTTCATTCCTGCTACACCGTATATAATCTTGTCAAATTCAAGTAACACACACACACACACACACACACATATATATATATATATATATATATATTTATATGTATACATATATACAGTATATATAACTAACATGTTTATGGTCAACTACTGTATCCTGATCGAATAGCCTCAGTAATAACCCTCCAAAAAATAGTTTCTTCACATATACAAAGAAGCAATAGCCAAAACGGTATGTCTTTCAAATAATTCATCTAGCCATGCCTTTCTGAGCCTTCTTCTCGTATTCAATTCTTTATGATCGAACCCTCATGAAATAGTTTATTCTATCTTTTAACCTAATCTTACCTCTTTTGCTCCACTTATCATCTGATTCACCTTATCTCTCATCTTACTATATTTCAGATAAATAAATAAACCTCTTCCATTTATTCATCAATGATATTGAAATTATTTATTCTAATTTCTGGCATCTATTTACCCTCATTAGTTTTCTTTGGATCTCACATTTACATTCAACTTTCTACTTTTGCAACATTTTCAAACTTTTATAAAGTAATTTCCTGATGTTCTCTTTACTATCCCGACTCAGCTCTGTATCACCTGCAAACACCAACAAGGCACAATCTGTTTATATCTCATTTCCTTAAGCAACAACTTCATACATTCATCCACCGAACTATCTCATCACTATACCCATAAGTGTGATGAAGAACTATGGATATGTAACTTCTTGTCTCTGACCTACTTGCAAACCAAACCCAGTCTCTTTTATTTACATCATTTAATGCACACTTCTATACCAAAACCTTTTAGATCTATGAACAACCTATCATCATTGCTCCACATTCTCAACACCTTCCAAATAACTTCTATATTTGTTCTCTAATAACTTTTTCTAAATCCCTGTATGGCAGAGCTTCTATTTCTTTGTCACTTCTGTCACATAACGGACTCTTGATCCCACACCATCTTACTTGTCTAATACAATACTGTTATTTCGTTTTTCAGCAAGCCTTCACAAGGCACTAGAAGACATAGGCCTACATGGGTGAGGACTATGAAACTTGAAGCAAATGATAAAAATAGAAGTATTGAATTAAAAGCAGAAGATAGAGACGACTTGCGAAGTCTAACCGAGGCCCTTTGCGTCAATAGGCGTAAGAGGAGATGATAATGACACACGAGTTAAAAATGAATGATAATACGAACAAAGCTGTAAAAGCCTCCTTAAATATAAATGAAAGCTTAAAAACGTTAGACAAATTACAAACCTGAATCCACAGGTCGGAAGAGGAAAATAATCTTTAGGATAAACTGCTTTAAACAATATAAAAAAAAAAAAACATGAACAGAGAAAACAAGGATAAGCGTGAAACTAATAACCTTGGGAGATAACAAATTACCATCGAAACACTTGCACAATAGAATCAAATAAGTGAAAAAGATGGGCAAAAAAGCAATATAAAATGAGAAATTAATATAAAACAAATTTTAACCCTAGGAAAATATTTCAATGGATGAGTAATCATTAAAGAGGCCTATTGTTTCACTGCCTTTGGTGTTTTATCCGCTGTTTATCTATTCCCATATAAAATAATCTTGCTAAATTACATTCAGTATAGTTTGTTATTTTCACGCCTAAAGATACTTATGTATTTTAGATGGATAAAGATCTGATCAATGTCGACTTACTTATAGGAATATACTGAAATTTCTATTATTAACACCAATTCTATAAATTTCACATTTTAATTTGAAAGGAAAAAATGCATTATCCAGGTCAGCAATATTTGCAATTAAAAGAAAATCAAATAAAAGTAACCTCACTTTTATCATAAAACACTTGATATAACATTTGATGTAGCAATTCTAATTTATTTTCAGTTATGAATCCTTTTCAATCAACTTTCAAAATTGAAAATACCCAAAAACGTTCTGCCCACTCAGGCTTAACTGGTTTATTTTCTATAAATATCAGTTTCTAAACATCAAATTTACCATATGTTGATTCAACCTTGCGAACGGCACGTGATCTTTAAAACAGAATAACGATCAGACAAAACCAATCTGTCAAGAAACATGGAAACTAAGAATAACTCGTGAACTGCACCTGTGAACTTTGACCTATTTTGAAATAGAATCTGATATTTGTCTCTAAGATTAGCTATTAGTCAGAGAGAGAGAGAGAGAGAGAGAGAGAGAGAGAGAGAGTGTGTTTTTAATAAAGGACAATTTCTGTTTGTTAGGTTTGGGGAAAAGATAAAATTCTAAACAAATATAAAGACTACTTTAAATCAACTGGCATTGTCATCCATTATTCTTTGTTTAATACATTATAAAAATAATGGCATGATTATCGGCAATATGTAATTCAATACGCCTTAACAAATACAGTACAATGCACACTCACATTTTCCTTCATAACAAAGAAAAGTTAGATTTTAATTTCCATACTGCCAGTTGAAATCATGTCAAAATTGTACTTTTCATATATCTTCTTTGGAATATGAGTGCTGAATTTTCTCTATAAGAAGCAAAACAGCATGAATTCACAATAGCGGTGTGTACAGAATTTTCATAAAGTTA